>NC_069500.1:812609910-812722410 GCF_027579735.1 Bombina bombina | reverse complement strand
GCCGCTGGAGGAGTCGCTCCAGAGGGAGACTTCATATGACGAAGTCATGGATAGAATTCATGCTCTAAAGCTGGCTAATTCTTTTATCATAGATGCCGCTTTACAATTAGCTAAGTTAGCGGCAAAAAAATCTGGTTTTGCCATTATGGCGCGAAGAGCGCTTTGGCTCAAATCGTGGTCGGCTGACGTGTCGTCCAAAACAAAATTACTAAATATTCCTATCAAGGGAAAGACCCTATTCGCCCCCGAGTTGAAAGAAATTATTTTGGATATCACTGGGGGAAAGGGCCATGCCCTTCCACAAGATAGACCGTTTAAGGCCAAAAACAAGGCTAATTTCTTCTGTTATGTGCGATCAGTCCACGGGTCATCATTACTTCTGGGATATAACTCCTCCCCAACAGGAAATGCAAGAGGATTCACCCAGCAGAGCTGATATAGCTCCTCCCCTCTACGTCAGTCCCAGTCATTCTCTTGCACCCAACGACTAGATAGGATGTGTGAGAGGACTATGGTGATTATACTTAGTTTTTATGACTTCAATCAAAAGTTTGTTATTTTACAATAGCACCGGAGCGTGTTATTACTTCTCTGGCAGAGTTTGAAGAAGAATCTACCAGAGTTTTCTACTATGATTTTAACCGGAGTAGTTAAGATCATATTGCTGTTCTCGGCCATCTGAGGGAGGTAAAGACTTCAGATCAGGGGACAGCGGGCAGATGAATCTGCATTGAGGTATGTAGCAGTTTTTATTTTCTGAATGGAATTGATGAAAAAATCCTGCTATACCGTTATAATGACATGTATGTATACACTTCAGTATTCTGGGAATGGTTTTTCACCGGAACTACTCTGTTAAAGGTCACTAATCCTTTTAATAAATATGTCATGTTAAACGTTTTTGCTGGAAGGTAGAATCGTTTACATTGCTGAGGTACTGAGTAAATAAATGTTTGGGCATTATTTTCCACTTGGCAATTGTCTGCTTTAAATTGTGACAGTTTCGTTTCTCCTCACTGCTGTGTGTGAGAGGGAGGGGCCGTTTTTGGCGCTCTTTTGCTACGCATCAAAAAATTCCAGTCAGCTACTATTATATTTCCTGCATGATCCGGTTCACTGACAGATCTCAGGGGTCTTCAAACTTCTTGAAGGGAGGTACATTCTCTCAGCAGAGCTGTGAGAATTTTTATTGACTGTGAATATAAACGTTACTCTATAATTTTTTATGTCAAATTTAGTTATTTACTAATGGGAACAAACCTTTGCTAAAAGTTGTGTTATTTTAAACTTGATGCTTTAACTGTTTTTCAGTTCATTATCTCAACTGTCATTTAATCGTTTAAGTACCTCTTTGAGGCACAGTACGTTTTTGCTAAAAAAGATTATAACCAGGTTGCAAGTTATTGCTAGTGTGTTAAACATGTCTGACTCAGAGGAAAATATCTGTGTCATTTGTTCCTATGCCAAGGTGGAGCCCAATAGAAATTTATGTACTAACTGTATTGATGCTACTTTAAATAAAAGTCAATCTGTACAATGTGAACAAATTTCACCAAACTGCGAGGGGAGAGTTATGCCGACTAACTCGCCTCACGCGGCAGTACCTGCATCTCCCGCCCGGGAGGTGCGTGATATTATGGCGCCTAATACATCTGGGCGGCCATTACAGATAACATTACATGATATGGCTACTGTTATGACTGAAGTTTTGTCTAAATTACCAGAACTAAGAGGCAAGCGTGATCACTCTGGGGTGAGAACAGAGTGCGCTGACAATACTAGGGCCATGTCTGATACTGCGTCACAGCTTGCAGAGCATGAGGACGGAGAGCTTCATTCTGTGGGTGACGGTTCTGATCCAAACAGATTGGATTCAGATATTTCAAATTTTAAATTTAAATTGGAGAACCTCCGTGCATTACTAGGGGAGGTCTTAGCAGCTCTCAATGATTGTAACACCATTGCAATACCAGAGAAACTGTGTAGGTTGGATAAATACTTTGCGGTACCGGCGAGTACTGACGTTTTTCCTATACCTAAGAGATTAACTGAAATTGTTACTAAGGAGTGGGATAGACCCGGTGTGCCGTTCTCACCCCCTCCAATATTTAGAAAGATGTTTCCAATAGACACCACTACTCGGGACTTATGGCAAACGGTCCCTAAGGTGGAGGGAGCAGTTTCTACTTTAGCTAAGCGTACCACTATCCCGGTAGAGGATAGCTGTGCTTTTTCAGATCCAATGGATAAAAAATTAGAGGGTTACCTTAAGAAAATGTTTGTTCAACAAGGTCTTATATTACAACCCCTTGCATGTATCGCGCCGATTACGGCTGAGGCAGCATTTTGGATTGAGTCTCTGGAAGAGAACCTTAGTTCATCTACGCTAGACGATATTATGGACAGGCTTAGAGTCCTTAAACTAGCCAATTCATTCATTTCGGAGGCCGTAGTACATTTAACCAAACTTACGGCTAAGAACTCTGGATTCGCCATACAGGCACGTAGAGCACTGTGGCTAAAATCCTGGTCAGCTGATGTTACTTCTAAGTCCAAATTACTTAATATACCTTTCAAGGGGCAGTCTTTATTTGGGCCCGGGTTGAAAGAAATTATCGCTGACATTACAGGAGGTAAGGGCCACGCCCTACCTCAAGACAAAGCCAAAGCTAAGGCTAGACAGTCTAATTTTCGTCCCTTTCGGAATTTCAAAACTGGAGCAGCGTCAACCTCCACTGCACCAAAACAGGAAGGAGCTGTTGCTCGTTACAGGCAAGGCTGGAAACCTAACCAGTCCTGGAATAAGGGCAAACAGGCCAGGAAACCTGCTGCTGCCCCAAAGACAGCATGAACCGAGAGCCCCCGATCCGGGACCGGATCTAGTGGGGGGCAGACTTTCTCTCTTCGCTCAAGCCTGGGCAAGAGATGTTCAGGATCCCTGGGCGCTGGAGATCATATCTCAGGGATACCTTCTAGACTTCAAATTATCTCCCCCAAAAGGGAGATTTCATCTGTCAAGGTTGTCAACAAACCAGATAAAGAAAGAAGCGTTTCTACGCTGTGTACAAGATCTGTTATTAATGGGAGTGATCCATCCAGTTCCGCGGTCGGAACAAGGACAAGGGTTCTACTCAAACCTGTTTGTGGTTCCCAAAAAAGAGGGAACTTTCAGGCCAATCTTAGATTTAAAGATTCTAAACAAATTCCTAAGAGTTCCATCGTTCAAAATGGAAACTATTCGGACAATCTTACCTATGATCCAAAAGGGTCAGTACATGACCACAGTGGATTTAAAAGATGCTTACCTTCACATACCGATTCACAAAGATCATCAACGGTATCTACGGTTTGCCTTCCTAGACAGGCATTACCAGTTTGTAGCTCTTCCATTCGGATTGGCTACGGCCCCAAGAATCTTCACAAAGGTTCTGGGTGCCCTTCTGGCGGTACTAAGACCGCGAGGGATTTCGGTAGCTCCGTACCTAGACGACATTCTAATACAGGCTTCAAGCTTCCAAACTGCCAAGTCTCATACAGAGTTAGTTCTGGCATTTCTAAGGTCGCATGGATGGAAAGTGAACGAAAAGAAAAGTTCTCTTTTTCCTCTCACAAGAGTTCCATTCTTGGGGACTCTTATAGATTCTGTAGAAATGAAGATTTACCTGACAGAAGACAGGTTAACAAGGCTTCAGGATGCATGCCGTGTCCTTCATTCCATTCAACACCCGTCAGTGGCTCAATGCATGGAGGTGATCGGCTTAATGGTAGCGGCAATGGACATAGTACCTTTTGCACGCCTACACCTCAGACCGCTGCAATTGTGCATGCTAAGTCAGTGGAATGGGGATTACTCAGATTTGTCCCCTACCCTGAATCTGAATCAAGAGACCAGAAATTCTCTTCTATGGTGGCTTTATCGGCCACACCTGTCCAGGGGGATGCCATTCAGCAGGCCAGACTGGACAATCGTAACAACAGACGCCAGCCTGCTAGGTTGGGGCGCTGTCTGGAATTCTCTGAAGACTCAGGGATTATGGAATCAGGAGGAGAGTCTCCTTCCAATAAACATTCTGGAATTGAGGGCAGTTCTCAATGCCCTTCTAGCTTGGCCCCAATTAACAACTCAGGGGTTCATCAGGTTTCAGTCGGACAATATCACGACTGTAGCTTACATCAACCATCAGGGAGGGACAAGAAGCTCCCTAGCAATGATGGAAGTATCAAAGATAATTCGCTGGGCAGAGTCTCACTCTTGCCACCTGTCAGCAATCCACATCCCGGGAGTGGAGAACTGGGAGGCGGATTTCTTGAGTCGCCAGACTTTTCATCCGGGAGAGTGGGAACTTCATCCGGAGATTTTTGCCCAAATACTTCGACGTTGGGGCAAACCAGAGATAGATCTCATGGCGTCTCGCCAGAACGCCAAACTTCCTCACTACGGGTCCAGATCCAGGGATCCGGGAGCGGTTCTGATAGATGCTTTGACAGCACCTTGGAACTTCGGGATGGCTTATGTGTTTCCACCCTTCCCGCTGCTTCCTCGATTGATTGCGAAAATCAAACAAGAGAGAGCATCTGTGATTCTAATAGCGCCTGCATGGCCACGCAGGACTTGGTATGCAGATCTAGTGGACATGTCATCCTGTCCACCTTGGTCTCTACCTCTAAGACAGGACCTTCTGATACAGGGTCCATTCAAACATCAAAATCTAACTTCTCTGAAACTGACTGCTTGGAAATTGAACGCTTGATTTTATCAAAGCGTGGTTTTTCTGAGTCGGTTATTGATACCCTGATCCAGGCTAGGAAGCCTGTTACCAGAAAGATTTACCATAAAATATGGCGCAAATACCTATACTGGTGCGAATCCAAACGTTACTCCTGGAGTAAGGTTAGGATCCCTAGGATATTGTCTTTTCTACAAGAAGGTTTAGAAAAGGGTTTATCGGCTAGTTCGTTAAAGGGACAGATTTCAGCTCTGTCCATCTTGTTACACAGGCGTCTGTCAGAAAATCCAGACGTCCAGGCTTTTTGTCAAGCTTTAGCTAGGATCAAGCCTGTGTTTAAAGCCGTTGCTCCGCCATGGAGTTTAAACTTAGTTCTTAACGTTTTACAAGGTGTTCCATTTGAACCCCTTCATTCCATTGATATAAAATTTTTATCTTGGAAAGTTCTGTTTTTAATGGCTATTTCCTCGGCTCGAAGAGTCTCTGAGTTATCAGCATTACATTGTGATTCTCCTTATCTGATTTTTCACACAGATAAGGTAGTTCTGCGTACTAAACCTGGGTTCTTACCTAAGGTAGTTACTAACAGGAATATCAATCAAGAGATTGTTGTTCCATCCTTGTGTCCAAATCCTTCTTCAAAGAAGGAACGTCTTCTACACAATCTGGATGTAGTTCGTGCCCTCAAGTTCTACTTGCAGGCAACTAAAAATTTTCGCCAAACTTCTTCCCTGTTTGTCGTTTATTCTGGACAGAGGAGAGGTCAAAAAGCTTCTGCTACCTCTCTCTCTTTTTGGCTTCGTAGCATAATACGTTTAGCCTATGAGACTGCTGGACAGCAGCCTCCTGAAAGAATTACAGCTCATTCCACTAGAGCTGTGGCTTCCACTTGGGCCTTTAAGAATGAGGCCTCTGTTGAACAGATTTGCAAGGCTGCAACTTGGTCTTCGCTTCATACTTTTTCCAAATTTTACAAATTTGACACTTTTGCTTCTTCGGAGGCTATTTTTGGGAGAAAGGTTCTTCAGGCAGTGGTTCCTTCTGTATAATGAGCCTGCCTATCCCTCCCGTCATCCGTGTACTTTTGCTTTGGTATTGGTATCCCAGAAGTAATGATGACCCGTGGACTGATCGCACATAACAGAAGAAAACATAATTTATGCTTACCTGATAAATTCCTTTCTTCTGTTGTGCGATCAGTCCACGGCCCGCCCTGTTTTTTAAGGCAGGTAAATATCTTTTAAATTATACTCCAGTCACCACTTCACCCTTGGTTACTCCTTTCTCGTTGATTCTTGGTCGAATGACTGGGACTGACGTAGAGGGGAGGAGCTATATCAGCTCTGCTGGGTGAATCCTCTTGCATTTCCTGTTGGGGAGGAGTTATATCCCAGAAGTAATGATGACCCGTGGACTGATCGCACAACAGAAGAAAGGAATTTATCAGGTAAGCATAAATTATGTTTTTCGCTCCTTTCGCAACTTCAGGAGCGGACCTGCTTCAACCTCTGCAACCGCAAAGCAAGAGGGTAACGCTTCCCAGCCCAAAGCAACCTGGAAGCCTTTGCAGGGCTGGAACAAGGGTAAACAGGCCAATAAGCCTGCGGCTGCTACCAAGACAGCATGAAGGGGTAGCCCCCGATCCGGGACCGGATCTAGTAGGGGGCAGACTTTCTCTCTTTGCTCAGGCTTGGGCAAGAGATGTTCCAGATCCCTGGGCATTAGAAATTGTTGCTCAGGGGTATCTTCTAGAATTTAAGGACTCTCCTCCAAGGGGAAGGTTCCACATTTCTTGTTTGTCTTCAGACCAGACAAAGAAACGGGCGTTCTTTCGCTGTGTAGAAGATCTTCTAAAGATGGGAGTGATGCACCCAGTTCCGATTGCAGAACAAGGACTGGGCTTTTACTCAAACCTGTTTGTAGTTCCCAAAAAGGAAGGAACTTTCAGGCCAATCCTGGATCTAAAAATTCTAAACAAATTCCTCAGAGTTCCATCATTCAAAATGGAAACCATTCGGACAATCTTACCGATGATCCAGGAAGGTCAATATATGACTACCGTGGATCTAAAGGATGCGTACCTACATATTCCTATCCACAAAGATCATCATCAGTTCCTAAGGTTCGCCTTTCTGGACCAGTTCGTGGCCCTTCCTTTCGGGTTGGCCACCGCTCCCAGAATTTTCACAAAGGTGCTAGGGTCCCTTCTAGCGGTACTAAGACCGCGGGGCATTGCAGTAGCACCTTATCTGGACGACATCTTAATACAGGCGTCGTCTTTTCACAGAGCCAAGGCTCATACGGACATTGTTCTGGCCTTTCTAAGGTTTCACGGGTGGAAGGTGAACGTAGAAAAAAGTTCTCTGTCCCCGCTTACAAGGGTTCCCTTCCTGGGAACACTAATAGACTCGGTAGAAATGAAAATATTTCTGACAGAGGTCAGGAAGTCAAAGCTTTTAACTACTTGCCGAGTTCTTCATTCCATTCCTCGGCCTTCTGTAGCTCAGTGCATGGAGGTAATCGGATTAATGGTTGCGGCAATGGACGTTGTCCCTTTTGCCCGAATTCATCTCAGACCACTGCAACTGTGCATGCTCAAACAGTGGAATGGGGATTATGCAGATTTGTCTCCTCAAATACAAATGGACCAGAAAACCAGAGATTCTCTTCTCTGGTGGTTGTCTCAGGATCACCTATCTCAGGGAATGTGCTTCCGCAGACCGGAGTGGATCATTGTCACGACCGATGCCAGTCTGTTAGGCTGGGGTGCGGTCTGGGACTCCCTGAAAACTCAGGGCCTATGGTCTCGGGAAGAATCTCTTCTTCCGATAAACATTTTGGAACTGAGAGCGATATTCAACACGCTCCAGGCATGGCCTCAACTAGCGGAGGCCAAATTCATCAGATTTCAGTCGGACAACATCACGACTGTAGCGTACGTACATCAATCCTCAGGGAGGAACAAAGAGTTCCCTAGCGATGAAGGAAGTAACCATGATCATCAAATAGGCGGAGGATCACTCCTGCCACCTATCTGCAATTCACATCCCAGGAGTAGACAACTGGGAGGCGGATTTTCTGAGTCGTCAGACTTTTCACCCGGGGGAGTGGGAACTCCACCCGGAGGTTTTTGCTCAGCTGACCCAGCTATGGGGCATTCCAGAATTGGATCTGATGGCGTCCCGTCAGAACACCAAACTTCCCCTTTACGGATCCAGGTCCAAGGCGGCATTGATAGATGCTCTAGTAGCGCCTTGGTCCTTCAGTCTAGCTTAGGTCTTTCCACTGTTTCCTCTTCTCCCTCGGCTAGTAGCCAGAAACAGGCTCTAGTTAGAATCAAGCCTGTCTATAAACCTGTGGCTCCTCCATGGAGTCTAAATTTAGTTCTTTCAGTTCTTCAAGGGGTTCCGTTTGAATCTTTACATTCCATAGATATTAAGTTATTATCTTGGAAAGTTATGTTTTTGGTAGCTGTTTCTTCTGCTCGAAGAGTTTCAGAATTGTCTGCTTTGCAGTGTAATTCACCCTATCTGGTGTTCCATGCAGATAAGGTTGTTTTGCGTACCAAACCTGGTTTCCTTCCAAAAGTGGTTTCTAATAAGAATATTAACCAGGAAATCATTGTTCCTTCTCTGTGCCCTAATCCAGTTTCTAAGAAGGAACGACTGTTACACAATCTTGATGTGGTTCGTGCTTTAAAATTCTATTTAAAAGAAACTAAAGATTTCAGACAAACATCATCCTTTTTTGTTGTCTATTCTGGTAAGAGGAGAGGTCAAACAGTGACTACTACCTCTCTTTCCTTCTGGCTGAAAAGCATCATCCGATTGGCATATGAGACTGCTGGACAGCAGCCTCCTGAACGAATTACTGCTCATTCCACCAGAGCTGTGGCTTCCACATGGGCTTTCAAGAATGAGGCTTCTGTTGAACAGATTTGTAAGGCAGCGACTTGGTCTTCACTGCATACTTTTGCCAAATTTTACAAATTCGATACTTTTGCTTCTTCAGAGGCTATTTTTGGGAGAAAGGTTTTGCAAGCAGTGGTGCCTTCCGTTTAGGTTACCTGACTTGTTCCCTCCCTTCATCCGTGTCCTAAAGCTTTGGTATTGGTATCCCACAAGTAAGGATGAATCCGTGGACTGCATACACCATGTAAGAGAAAACAGAATTTATGCTTACCTGATAAATTACTTTCTCTTACGGTGTATCCAGTCCACGGCCCGCCCTTGCAATTAAGTCAGGTTCAAATTTATTTTTGTAAAACTACAGTCACCACTGCACCCTATGGTTTCTCCTTTTTCTCCTAACCGTCGGTCGAATGACTGGGAGGGTGGAGCCTGAGGGGGAGCTATATGGACAGCTCTGCTGTGTGCTCTCTTTGCCACTTCCTGTAGGGAATGAGAATATCCAACAAGTTAGGATGAATCCGTGGACTGGATACACCGTAAGAGAAAATAATTTATCAGGTAAGCATAAATTCTGTTATATACATCTATATGTGTGTGTGTGTATATATATATATATATATATATATATATATATATGTGTGTGTGTGTATTATACACAGAGAAAATCAAGCACTCACTTGCAAGCTCTCGGCTAAGATTAAAAGCAAAACTGGAAGAGTTAGTTCCGCCTCTGGCCAAATGGGACAAGCCCAGGTACCATGTCAAGGTCTCTCCCAAAACCCGGGTTCCTAATATAGCCATACAAATGCAAGCTCTCAATAAAAAAAAAACTGGGAACAATTCAAGGGTTCAGGCTTATGTAATCACTCTAGGCATATAAAAAAAAGGAAGGGGACTGCACTCTGACTGGACTGGGTACACATCCTATAACCCTGCAACATGCTCAGCCCTGGGTGCTCAATAGCACTTTCAGGAAGCTGTGCTGTCTTGTAAATTGAAACCCAGTTTATAATGTAAGTCAATGGGAAGTGAGGGAGAGAGGTTCCAGGCCCCTCTCAAAATTGTCATAAGTAGCACCTAATACATTATTTTTAAAGCTTTGAAATGAAGACTTTAAATGCCAAACAGCATTACAAACCTAATAAAAGAATCACACAACACAGAATATATAATTAAACTAAGTTAAATGAACAAGAACATTTGCTAAACAGCATTATAAACCTAATAAAATCACACAATACAGACTTCACTTGCATTTTTCTGCAAAAAGTTCTTTCTGCATTCCAATCTGGACTGATTTATAGACAGGAAGATCGTGTTCCTTTGAAATCTGCTCGATAGCTCAGGTCTGGTTAAACTGATTAATTTCAGCTTGCTTTTCTTTGCTGCAACACAAGCGGACAGCTCCACCTACTGGTTATTTTAATAAATGCACTGCTTCTCAATGCTTTTCAATAGCAGTCACATGACTGGAAAAAAAGGTTATTCTGAAACAATGTAAATTGAACCGTTGTAAAACGAGGGCCACCTGTAGATGTGTGTGTGTATATGTATATATATATATATATACATATATATGTGTGTGTGTGTATATGTATGTGTATATATATATATATATATATATATATATATATATATATATATTGTATATTCAAATCTCTCTCATATCTCCCTATAGTAGCTTATCTAAATGAATTAAAAAAGCGGGTAACATATAAATAGAATTTTGGCATTCTAGGTACATAGATTAAAGGGATACTAAACCCATTTATTTTCTTTCATGATTCAGATAGAGCATGAGATTTTAAGCAACTTTCTAATTTACTCCTATTATCAATTTTTCTTTGTTCTCATGCTATCTTGATTTGAAAAAGCAGTACTGTAAGCTTTAGAGTCAGCCCATTTTGTGTTCAGCACCTGGGTAGCACTTACTGTTTGTGGCTAAATGTAGCAAACCAATTAGCAAGTGCTACCCAGGTGCTGAACTAAAAATGGGCCGGCTCCTAACCTTTCATTACTGATTTTTCAAATCAAGATAACATTAGAACAAAGAAAAATTGATAATGGAAGTAAATTAGAAAGTTGCTTAAATTTGCATGCTTTGTCTGAATCATGAAATAAAAAAAATTGTTGTTAGTATCCCTTTAAATATAAGTGAGATGTGTGTAAAGCCTAAATAGACACCTAAGGAAGCCTTTAGGGGGTGTCTAGGGTTTAGGATTGTGAAGTTGGAATGGGGCTCGGATACTCACTATATAGGCGTAGAGTTTGAAATGTTGCTCGATATGAGGTGGACTGATACGCGAGTGCGTCTCTTATATAAAATATACCTGTAAGTTATTGAGTCCGGGTGAGGATGTAATTTCTAGTAACCACAGGACATTGTTTACTAAAGGGATGACATCAAAATTACTTAGACCTATTAAGTTCGGAGTCGCACCTGCCCTCTGCTGCATTATGCGGCGTATTAGGAGCCCCGTGATAATGTTTGTAAATAGATTGATATCAGAGAGTGGGAGACGAATCAGAATAGATGTAGGGAGGAGCCTGGGACCCATCAACGGCGGCCATCGGCCATAATAGGAGATGGAGTCGCGAGTGTTGGATATGAGATTTGGAAGCAAGTTGTATAAGTAAGTTTTATATATGATGTATAGAGAAGTAAGAGTTGAGTTGAATAGATGAATGGAACCAACCATAATATACGTTTTTACGTTACATTATGAATGTGAGGATAGGGGTATCAGGTTTGTCTATCTGTGTAACGGTCACATGATATGGTTAGGAGTGTGTAGATAAATTATAGACTCATGAGAGGTATGTTCTGGTATGAGGGTATTTAACGTTCTGTTTTTGTGGGGTTCTGTTTGGTCTGAGGAAGGGACGCTATGTGATCCCGAAACAATGTCACTGTGTTTTAACTAATAAATATATTATTGATGACTAAAGTCCAGTGAGTGCTTACTGGTGGAGGTATGCATTACATTTGAATAGCACCCTTGCGGTGGGTGAATGATGGTGAGCGTGCACTAGTATTTGGATTTCTCCAACATTGGTGTGTCCGGTCCACGGCGTCATCCTTACTTGTGGGATATTCTCTTCCCCAACAGGAAATGGCAAAGAGTCCCAGCAAAGCTGGCCATATAGTCCCTCCTAGGCTCCACCCACCCCAGTCATTCTCTTTGCCGTTGCACAGGCAACATCTCCACGGAGATGGTTAAGAGTTTTTTGGTGTTTAAATGTAGTTTTTATTCTTCTATCAAGTGTTTGTTATTTTAAAATAGTGCTGGTATGTACTATTTACTCTGAAACAGAAAAGGATGAAGATTTCTGTTTGTGAGAGGAAGATGATTTTAGCAGACAGTAACTAAAATCGATTGCTGTTTCCACATAGGACTGTTGAGATGAAGTAACTTCAGTTGGGGGAAACAGTTAGCAGACTTTTCTGCTTAAGGTATGACTAGCCATATTTCTAACAAGACCATGTAATGCTGGAAGGCTGTCATTCCCCCTCATGGGGACCGGTAAGCCATTTTCTTAGTCAAACAAACAGAATAAAGGGCTTATTATGGGCTAAAAAACTGGTAGACATTTTTATGGGCTAAATCGATTGCTTTATTTGGGCATTTTATTCAGATTTAGGCTGACAATTTGCATTTATAAACTTGGGGAACGTTTATTAAACGGCAGGCACTGTGTTAGACACCTTTTCCAGTCAGGGGGCCTTCCTAGTTATAGACTGAGCCTCATTTTCGCGCCATTACTGCACAGTTGTTTTTTGAGAGCAGAGCATGCAGATGCATGTGTGAGGATCTAAAAATTGCTGGAAAAGCTTCTAGAAGGCGTCAATTGGTATCGTATTCCCCTCTGGGCTTGGTTGGGTCTCAGCAAAGACTATAGCTGGGACTGTATAGGGGTTAAATTTATAAACGGCTCCGGTTCCGTTATTTTAAGGGTTAAAGCTCTGAAATTTGGTGTGCAATACTATTAATGCTTTAAGACACTGTGGTGAAAATTTGGTAATTTTTGAACAATTCCTTCATACTTTTTCACATATTCAGTAATAAAGTGTTTTCTGTTTAAAATTTAAAGAGACAGTAACGGTTTTGTTTTTGTGCCTACTTATCAGAGAAAGCACGATTGCTCTGTTTTAAACACTGAAGAGCAAGAGGGCGCTGATGATAATTGTTCCGTCATACCCTCACACCAATCTGAAGGGGCCATGAGGGAGGTTTTGTCAGATGGAGAAATCTCAGATTCAGGAAAAATTTCTCATCAAGCTGAACCTGATGTTGTGACATTTAAATTTAAATTAGAACATCTCCGCGCACTGCTTAAGGAGGTGTTATCTACTCTGGATGATTGTGACAACTTGGTCATTCCAGAGAAATTATGCAAGATGGACAAGTTCCTAGAGGTTCCGGTGCACCCCGACGCTTTTCCTATACCCAAGCGGGTGGCGGACATAGTAAATAAGGAGTGGGAAAAGCCCGGCATACCTTTTGTTCCCCCCCCCCCCCCCCCCCCTATATTTAAGAAATTATTTCCTATGGTCGACCCCAGAAAGGACTTATGGCAGACAGTCCCTAAGGTCGAGGGGGCAGTTTCTACTCTAAACAAACGCACTACTATTCCTATCGAAGATAGTTGTGCTTTCAAAGATCCTATGGATAAAAAATTGGAAGGTTTGCTTAAAAAGATTTTTGTACAGCAAGGTTACCTTCTACAACCAATTTCGTGCATTGTTCCTGTCACTACAGCAGCGTGGTTCTGGTTCGAGGAACTAGAAAAGTCGCTCAGTAGAGAGACTCCATATGAGGAGGTTATGGACAGAGTTCACGCACTTAAATTGGCTAACTCTTTTATTTTAGATGCCGCTTTGCAATTAGCTAGATTAGCGGCGAAAAATTCAGGGTTTGCTATCGTGGCGCGCAGAGCGCTTTGGCTAAAGTCTTGGTCAGCGGATGTGTCATCCAAGACAAAATTGCTTAACATCCCTTTCAAAGGTAAAACTCTATTTGGACCAGAATTGAAAGAGATTATTTCAGACATCACTGGGGGAAAGGGCCACGCCCTTCCACAAGATAGGTCTTTTAAGGCTAAAAATAAGTCTAATTTTCGTCCCTTTCGCAATTTCAGGAACGGACCGGCCTCTAATTCTGCATCCTCTAAGCAAGAGGGTAATGCCTCACAACCCAAACCAGCCTGGAAACCGATGCAAGGCTGGAACAAGGTTAAGCAGGCCAAGAAGCCTGCCACTGCTAACAAAACAGCATGAAGGAGTAGCCCCCGATCCGGGACCGGATCTAGTGGGGGGCAGACTCTCTCTCTCTTTGCTCAGGCTTGGGCAAGAGATGTTCAGGATCCCTGGGCGCTAGAAATAGTTTCTCAAGGTTATCTCCTGGAATTCAAGGAACTACCCCCAAGGGGAAGGTTCCACATGTCTCACTTATCCTCAAACCAAATAAAGAGACAGGCATTCTTACATTGTGTAGAAGACCTGTTAAAGATGGGAGTGATACACCCAGTTCCAATAAAGGAACAAGGAATGGGATTTTATTCCAATCTGTTCGTAGTTCCCAAAAAAGAGGGAACTTTCAGACCAATTTTGGATTTGAAGATCCTAAACAAATTTCTCAGGGTACCATCGTTCAAGATGGAAACCATTCGAACGATTCTACCCACTATCCAGGAAAGTCAATTTATGACTACCGTGGATCTAAAGGATGCGTACCTACATATTCCTATCCACAAAGAACATCATCAGTTCCTAAGGTTCGCTTTTCTGGACAAGCATTACCAGTTTGTGGCCCTCCCATTCGGGTTGGCCACTGCTCCAAGGATTTTCACAAAGGTGCTAGGGTCCCTTCTAGAGGTTCTAAGACCGAGGGGCATTGCAGTAGTACCTTACTTGGACGACATTCTAATACAAGCGTCGTCCCTGTCAAAAGCAAAGGCTCATACGGACATCGTTCTAGCCTTTCTCAGATCACACGGATGGAAGGTGAACATAGAAAAAAGTTCTCTGTCTCCGTCGACAAGAGTTCCCTTCTTGGGAACAATAATAGATTCTTTAGAAATGAGGATTTTTCTGACAGAGCTCAGAAAATCAAAACTTCTAAGCTCTTGTCAAGTGCTTCATTTTGTTCCTCGTCCTTCCATAGCGCAGTGCATGGAAGTAGTAGGGTTGATGGTTGCAACAATGGACATAGTTCCTTTTGCACGAATTCATCTAAGACCATTACAACTGTGCATGCTCAAACAGTGGAATGGGGATTATACAGACTTGTCTCCAATGATTCAAGTAGATCAAAAGACCAGAGATTCACTCCGTTGGTGGCTGACCCTGGACCATCTGTCCCAGGGAATGAGCTTCCGCAGACCAGAGTGGGTCATTGTCACGACCGACGCCAGTCTAGTGGGCTGGGGCGCGGTCTGGGAATCCCTGAAAGCTCAGGGTCTATGGTCTCGGGAAGAGTCTCTTCTCCCGATAAACATTCTGGAACTGAGAGCGATATTCAATGCTCTCAGGGCTTGGCCTCAACTAGCAAAGGCCAGATTCATAAGGTTTCAATCAGACAACATGACGACCGTTGCATATATCAATCATCAGGGGGGAACAAGGAGTTCCCTGGCGATGAAAGAAGTGACCAAAATAATTCAATGGGCGGAGGATCACTCCTGCCACCTGTCTGCGATCCACATCCCAGGAGTGGAAAACTGGGAGGCGGATTTTCTGAGTCGTCAGACATTCCATCCGGGGGAGTGGGAACTCCATCCGGAGATCTTTGCCCAAATAACTCAATTATGGGGCATTCCAGACATGGATCTGATGGCGTCTCGTCAGAACTTCAAGGTTCCTTGCTACGGGTCCAGATCCAGGGATCCCAAGGCGACTCTAGTAGATGCACTAGTAGCACCTTGGACCTTCAACCTAGCTTATGTATTTCCACCGTTTCCTCTCATTCCCAGGCTGGTAGCCAGGATCAATCAGGAGAGGGCCTCGGTGATCTTGATAGCTCCTGCGTGGTCACGCAGGACTTGGTATGCAGACCTGGTGAATATGTCATCAGCTCCACCATGGAAGCTACCTTTGAGACAGGACCTTCTTGTTCAGGGTCCATTCGAACATCCAAATCTGGTCTCCCTCCAGCTGACGGCTTGGAGATTGAACGCTTGATTCTATCGAAGCGTGGGTTTTCAGATTCTGTGATAGATACTCTGGTTCAGGCCAGAAAACCGGTAACTAGAAAAATTTACCATAAAATATGGAAAAAATATATCTGTTGGTGTGAATCCAAAGGATTCCCATGGAATAAGATAAAAATTCCTAAGATTCTCTCCTTTCTACAAGAAGGTTTGGAGAAAGGATTATCTGCAAGTTCTCTAAAGGGACAGATCTCTGCTTTATCTGTCTTACTACACAAAAGACTGTCAGCTGTACCAGATGTTCAAGCATTTGTTCAGGCTCTGGTTAGGATCAAGCCTGTTTACAAACCTTTGACTCCTCCCTGGAGTTTAAATCTAGTTCTTTCAGTTCTTCAAGGGGTTCCGTTTGAACCTTTACATTCCATAGATATTAAGTTACTATCTTGGAAAGTCTTGTTTTTGGTTGCAATTTCTTCTGCTAGAAGAGTTTCAGAGTTATCTGCTCTGCAGTGTTCTCCGCCCTATCTGGTGTTCCATGCAGATAAGGTGGTTTTGCGTACTAAGCCTGGTTTTCTTCCTAAGGTTGTTTCTAACAAAAATATTAACCAGGAGATAGTTGTACCTTCTTTGTGTCCGAATCCAGTTTCAAAGAAGGAACGTTTGTTACACAATTTGGACGTAGTCCGTGCTCTAAAATTCTATTTAGAGGCTACAAAAGATTTCAGACAAACATCTTCCTTGTTTGTTGTTTATTCGGGTAAAAGAAGAGGTCAAAAAGCGACTTCTACCTCTCTTTCCTTTTGGCTTAAAAGCATCATCCGATTGGCTTATGAGACTGCCGGACGGCAGCCTCCTGAAAGAATCACAGCTCACTCCACTAGGGCTGTGTCTTCCACATGGGCCTTCAAGAACGAGGCTTCTGTTGACCAGATATGTAAGGCAGCGACTTGGTCTTCACTACAAATTTGATACTTTTGCTTCTTCGGAGGCTATTTTTGGGAGAAAGGTTTTGCAAGCTGTGGTGCCTTCCATTTAGGTAACCTGATTTGCTCCCTCCCTTCATCTGTGTCCTAAAGCTTTGGTATTGGTTCCCACAAGTAAGGATGACGCCGTGGACCGGACACACCGTTGGAGAAAGTAATTTATCAGGTAAGCATAAATTCTGTTTTCTCCAACGGTGTGTCCGGTCCACGGCCCGCCCTGGTTTTTTAATCAGGTCTGATTAATTATTTTCTCTAACTACAGTCACCACGGTACCATATGGTTTCTCCTATATATATTTCCTCCTGTCCGTTGGTCGAATGACTGGGGTGGGCGGAGCCTAGGAGGGACTATATGGCCAGCTTTGCTGGGACTCTTTGCCATTTCCTGTTGGGGAAGAGAATATCCCACAAGTAAGGATGACGCCGTGGACCGGACACACCGTTGGAGAAAGTAATTTATCAGGTAAGCATAAATTCAGTTTTTTTTATGTATGGAGATATATATATATATATATATATGTATGTATGTATGTATGTATGTATGTATATATGTATATATGTATGTATATATATATGTATGTATATATATATGTATGTATATATATATATATATATATATATGTATATATGTATGTATATATATATATGTATGTATATATATATATATGTATGTATATATATATATGTATGTATATATATATATGTATGTATATATATATATGTATGTATATATATATATGTATGTGTATATATATATATATATATGTATATATATATATGTATGTGTATGTATATATGTATGTATGTATGTGTATATATATTTGTGTGTGTGTATGTATATATATGTATGTATATATATATATATATATATATATATGTGTATATATGTATAAAATTGTTAAACTAACAGCACTAAAGATATTATAAATTTCATATCCTCTTGTTCCGGCCACTTATGACAAACTGTGGGCAGAAAAAATGTGCACGGAGATTGTGTCAATTAATTTATAACTATCAAAGGTTGGAAAATTAAGAATAAAGATAATAAGAGTTAGAAATTGATAGAAAAGAAAAGCCAATCTTTTCCAACACTAGGACAATTATTGCAAAATAAGTTATAGCATCCCTCAAGAGAAGAAGTTTACCATAGAATAACAGAGTAAGACTGCTAAATAACAATGTAACCATAATGCAGTTTAAACAATTTACATTTAATATGCCAAAAAATTGATGATGATGATGATGATAATAATAATGTGGCAATTAAAGGGACATTAAACCCCAAATAATTCTTTCATGATTTAGAAAGAGTATGGAATTTTAAACAACTTTCTAATTTACTTCTATTATCTAATTTGCTTCATTCTCTTGGTTTCTTTTGCTTAAAAGCATATCTAGATAGGCTCATAAGCTGCTGATTGGTGGCTGCACATAGATTCCTCATGTGATTGGCTCAGTCGTGTGCAATGCTGTTTCTTCAACAAAGGATATCTAAAAAATTAAGCAAATTAGATAATAGAAGTAAATTGGAATATTGTTTAAAATTGTATTCTCTATCTGAATCATGAAAGAATACATTTTGGTTTAATATCCCTTTAAGTAAGGTGAGCTCCCTATATCACAAGCACATACTTTGTATGCAAATATAAACATTTACTTCAAATAAAGTTCCAATAAAGCTCCACTAGAAACTGGGGATCCCCAAAGCTGACGACGTATGGCCAAAAGGAAACAGCATATCTTTGAAATCAAAAGTCAAACATGGCCAATTCCTGTTTGCAAACAATTGTGGCCCAATGTAATTTAGCCACGTTTCCAGGTACTACTCAGTTTAATCAGCTCTCAATTGTACGATCCCTTTGTTTGACAAGTAAACACCTTGTTGCAACTCATCCCAGGAAAATTAAACAACCCATAGGTAACAACCGGTTGGGCGACAATTGTTTGCAAACAGGAATTGGCCGTATTTGACTTGATTTCAAAGAAATGTTGTTGTTTCCTTTTGGCCATACATCGTTGTCAGCTTTGGGGAATCCCCAGTTCCTAGTGGAGCTTTATTGGAAGTAAATGTTTATATTTGCGTACAAAGTACGTGCTTGCGATATAGTGAGCTCACCTTACTTAATTGCCACATTATTATTATCATCAATTTTTGGCATATTAAATGTAAATTGTTTAAACTGCATTATGGTTACATTGTTATTTAGCAGTCTTACTCTTTTATTCTATGGTAAACTTCTTCTCTTGAGGGATGCTATAACTTTTTTTGCAATAATTGTCCTAGTGCTGGAAAAGATTGGCTTTTCTTTTCTCTTAATTTCTAACTCTTATTATCTTTATTCTTGATTTTCCAACCTTTGATAGCATATACATACGTGTGTATGTATATATATATCAGGGACGTGCACTCATAGGAGGCAGGGGAGGCAGTGCCTACCCTGCCATATGTGGCCAAAGCTTAATTAAATTTTAATTAAAACAAAAAAAAAAAAGTACAAAAAAAATATTTCCCCCCCATGTAATGCTATGGAGAGGCAGGTACAGGAACGCTTCTCTCCATTGCAGTACATGGGTCAAAGGAAAAGCTGTGCTGCAGCGCCACCTGTGTTCTGTCAGTATATTAGCAGCCATAATTGGGACCAATAGGAGGCACCCCTCTTGATGCCTCCTAGCAAGTGAAGGATATATAGATTAATCAGTAGGAGGCTGCAGTGAGCAGGGTCATGTGACACAACTGGAAGCTGAGGTAACCTAAGAACAGATGACCAAGCAGAAGAGTAAAGTAGTATTCTACATCTCTTGTGATTCACAAATTGTGTTCAGATACAGCTCATTAACAGGGGGGGGACAGTAAGAGAGCATAACCCAAGCAGAAGAGTAAAGTAGTATTCTACATCTCTTGTGATTCACAAATTGTGTTCAGATACAGCTCATTAACAAGGGGGGACAGTAAGTGAGCATAACCCAAGCAGAAGAGTATAGTAGTATTCTACATCTCTTGTGATTCACAAATTGTGTTCAGATACAGCTCATTAACAGGGGGGGACAGTAAGTGAGCATAACCCAAGCAGAAGAGTAAAGTAGTATTTTATATCTCTTGTGATTCACAAATTGTGTTCAGATACAGCTCATTAACGGGGGGGCAGTAAGTGAGCATAACCCAAGCAGAAGAGTAAAGTAGTATTCTACATATCTTGTGATTCACAAATTGTGTTCAGATACAGCTCATTAACAGGGGGGGACAGTAAGTGAGCATAACCCAATACTGACAGAAAGTCAAAGGGTCAATTCAAATTTAAATCCATAATTTAAAACCCAGAGTTTGAAGTTAAGTGTGCAGTGTCCACATTATTTAAATTAAAGTTTTTGACATTGAATATTGCTAAGCCTCCCTTTTTCATGGTAATTTGATTTAATTAGGTACAAACTCCATATATGTTATGTCTGTTCAGTCAGAGGATGCAGTATCTATCTTTATTTTTCTCTGTGTCTCCATTTATTTAAAGACTGCTGTTAACTTGTAATTCACAAATCAATTGAAAGCTGTTGCATTGCGTTTTTAATATGTGCAGCTTTTATACAAGTTTATATTAATAAAAAGGAGATGAGTCATTTAAAAAATATATGTAATTATTGCAGTTAAATGTTTTTAGAAATAATGCCACTGTAAAGTAACTGGTTAAACACATAGTCAAAGGGAGACATTTAAAATTAAACTTTCATGATTGAGGTAGAGCATGCTATTTTAATAGACTTTTCTAGTTATTTATATTTTGAGAATTAGCATCAACTGTTACTGGCCCCATGTCAGCAAATCAAATTAGTTTTTGAAAGGAACATGAAAGTCATAATTACATTTCCATCATTCAGATAGAAATTGCACAAAAATAATAATAAATAAACTTTCTATTTTACTTTTATTATTATGTACTTCATTCTTTTGGTATCCTTTGGTGTCCTTTGTTGAAGAGCATACCTAAGTGGGATGTGCACGTGCGTTTCTTGAACACCATATTGCAGCAGCTGTGTTGGCAGTATTGATAACTTGTCCTTTGTGTAAAACTTGTATGGTAAATTATTTCTATTTCTTCTGTTATGTGTGATCAGTCCACGGGTCATCATTACTTCTGGGATATTAACTCCTCCCCAACAGGAAGTGCAAGAGGATTCACCCAGCAGAGTTGCTATATAGCTCCTCCCCTCTACGTCACCTCCAGTCATTCTCTTGCACCCAAAGACTAGATAGGAGGTGTGAGAGGACTATGGTGATTATACTTAGTTTCTATAACTTCAATCAAAAGTTTGTTATTTTACAATAGCACCGGAGCGTGTTATTACTTCTCTGGCAGAGTTTGAAGAAGAATCTACCAGAGTTTTTTTCTTATGATTTTAACCGGAGTAGTTAAGATCATATTGCTGTTTCTCGGCCATCTGAGGGAGGTAAAAGCTTCAGATCAGGGGACAGCGGGCAGTTGAATCTGCATTGAGGTATGTAGCAGTTTTTATTTTCTGAATGGAATTGATGAGAAAATCCTGCTACACCGTTATAATGACATGTATGTATACTCTACACTTCAGTGTTCTGGGGATGGTATTTCACCGGAATTACTCTGTAAAAATACATTAAACCTTTAATAGGTATTTAATTCATGTTAAACGTTTTTGCTGGAATGTAGAATCGTTTGCATTTCTGAGGTACTGAGTGAATAAATATTTGGGCATTATTTTTCCACTTGGCAGTTTGCTTGTTTTGATTATGACAGTTTCGTTTCTCTCTCACTGCTGTGTGTGAGGGGGAGGGGCCGTTTTTGGCGCTCTTTGCTACGCATCAAAAATTTCCAGTCAGTTACACTTATATTTTCTGCATGATCCGGTTCATCTCTAACAGAACCCAGGGGTCTTCAAACTTCTTTGAAGGGAAGTAGATTCTCTCAGCAGAGCTGTGAGATTTATATAGTGACTGTGTTTTAGAACGTTACTCTGTAATTTTTATGTTTAAAATTTAATTAGTGTTATTTTACTAATGGGAACAAACCTTTGCTAAAAAGTTGTGTTGTTTGTTAAGAGTGATGCTATAACTGTTTTTTTCAGTTCATTTTTTCAACTGTCATTTAATCGTTTAGTGCTTCTTGAGGCACAGTACGTTTTTATTAAATAAAATTGTAACCGAGTTGCATGTTTATTGCTAGTGTGTTAAACATGTCTGATTCAGAGGAAGATACCTGTGTCATTTGTTCCAATGCCAAGGTGGAGCCCAATAGAAATCTATGTACTAACTGTATTGATGCTACCTTAAATAAAAGCCAATCTGTGCAAATTGAACAAATTTCACCAAACAGCGAGGGGAGAGTTATGCCGACTAACTCGCCTCACGTGCCAGTACCTGCATCTCCCGTCCGGGAGGTGCGTGATATTATGGCGCCTAGTACATCTGGGCAGCCATTACAGATAACATTACAAGATATGGCTACTGTTATGACTGAAGTTTTGGCTAAATTACCAGAACTAAGAGGCAAGCGTGATCACTCTGGGGTGAGAACAGAGTGCGCTGATAATTCTAGGGCCATGTCTGATACTGCGTCACAGCTTGCAGAGCATGAGGACGGAGAGCTTCATTCTGTAGGTGACGGTTCTGATCCAAACAGATTGGATTCAGATATTTCAAATTTTAAATTTAAATTGGAAAACCTCCGTGTATTACTAGGGGAGGTCTTAGCAGCTCTCAACGATTGTAACGCTGTTGCAATACCAGAGAAAATGTGTAGGTTGGATAAATACTTTGCGGTACCGGCGAGTACTGACGTTTTTCCTATACCTAAGAGATTAACTGAAATTGTTACTAAGGAGTGGGATAGACCCGGTGTGCCGTTCTCACCCCCTCCAATATTTAGAAAGATGTTTCCAATAGACGCCACCACACGGGACTTATGGCAAACGGTCCCTAAGGTGGAGGGAGCAGTTTCTACTTTAGCTAAGCGTACCACTATCCCGGTGGAGGATAGCTGTGCTTTTTCAGATCCTATGGATAAAAAATTAGAGGGTTACCTTAAGAAAATGTTTGTTCAACAAGGTTTTATATTACAACCCCTTGCATGCATCGCGCCGATCACGGCTGCGGCAGCATTTTGGATTGAGTCTCTGGAAGAGAACCTTAGTTCAGCTACGCTGGACGACATTACGGACAGGCTTAGAGTCCTTAAACTAGCTAATTCTTTCATTTCGGAGGCCGTAGTACATTTAACCAAACTTACGGCTAAGAATTCAGGATTCGCCATTCAGGCACGCAGGGCGCTGTGGCTAAAATCCTGGTCGGCTGATGTAACTTCTAAGTCCAAATTACTTAATATACCTTTCAAGGGGCAAACTTTATTTGGGCCCGGTTTGAAAGAAATTATTGCTGACATTACAGGAGGTAAGGGCCACGCTCTACCTCAAGACAAAGCCAAAGTTAAGGCTAGACAGTCTAATTTTCGTCCCTTTCGGAATTTCAAAGCAGGAGCAGCGCCAACTTCCACTGCACCAAAACAGGGAGGAGCTGTTGCTCGTTACAGACAAGGCTGGAAGCCTAACCAGTCCTGGAACAAGGGCAAGCAGGCCAGTAAACCTGCTGCTGCCCCAAAGACAGCATGAACCGAGGGCCCCCGATCCGGGACCGGATCTAGTGGGGGGCAGACTCTCTCTCTTCGCCCAGGCTTGGGCAAGAGATGTCCAGGATCCCTGGGCGCTAGAGATCATATCTCAGGGATACCTTCTAGACTTCAAATTCTCTCCCCCAAGAGGGAGATTTCATCTGTCAAGGTTGTCAACAAACCAAATAAAGGACGCGTTTCTACGCTGTGTACAAGATCTATTATTAATGGGAGTGATCCATCCGGTTCCGCGGTCGGAACAAGGACAAGGGTTTTACTCAAACCTGTTTGTGGTTCCCAAAAAAGAGGGAACTTTCAGGCCAATCTTGGATTTAAAGATCCTAAACAAATTCCTAAGAGTTCCATCGTTCAAAATGGAAACTATTCGGACAATCTTACCCATGATCCAAGAGGGTCAGTACATGACCACAGTGGATTTAAAGGATGCTTACCTTCACATACCGATTCACAAGGATCATTACCGGTATCTAAGGTTTGCCTTCTTAAACAGGCATTACCAGTTTGTAGCCCTTCCATTCGGATTAGCTACGGCTCCAAGAATCTTTACAAAGGTTCTGGGTGCCCTTCTGGCGGTACTAAGACCGCGAGGAATTTCGGTAGCTCCGTACCTAGACGACATTCTGATACAAGCTTCAAGCTTTCAAACTGCCAAGTCTCATACAGAGTTAGTTCTGGCATTTCTAAGGTCGCATGGATGGAAAGTGAACGAAAAGAAGAGTTCTCTCTTTCCTCTCACAAGAGTTCCATTCTTGGGGACTCTTATAGATTCTGTAGAAATGAAAATTTATTTGACAGAAGACAGATTAACAAAGCTTCTAAATGCATGCCGTGTCCTTCATTCCATTCAACTCCCGTCAGTAGCTCAATGCATGGAGGTGATCGGCTTAATGGTAGCAGCAATGGACATAGTTCCCTTTGCACGCCTACATCTCAGACCGCTGCAATTGTGTATGCTGAGTCAGTGGAATGGGGATTACTCAGATTTGTCCCCCACTCTGAATCTGGATCAAGAGACCAGAAGCTCTCTTCTATGGTGGCTTTCTCGGCCACATCTGTCCAGGGGGATGCCGTTCAGCAGGCCGGACTGGACAATTGTAACAACAGACGCCAGCCTTCTAGGTTGGGGCGCTGTCTGGAATTCTCTGAAGGCTCAGGGACAATGGAGGCAGGAGGAAAGTCTCCTGCCAATAAACATTCTGGAATTGAGAGCAGTTCTCAATGCCCTTCTAGCTTGGCCCCAGTTAAAGACTCGGGGGTTCATCAGGTTTCAGTCGGTCAACATCACGACTGTAGCTTACATCAACCATCAAGGAGGGACAAGAAGCTCCCTAGCAATGATAGAAGTATCAAAGATAATTCGCTGGGCAGAGTCTCACTCTTGCCACCTGTCAGCAATCCACATCCCGGGAGTGGAGAACTGGGAGGCGGATTTCTTGAGTCGCCAGACTCTTCATCCGGGGGAGTGGGAACTTCATCCGGAGGTCTTTGCCCAAATACTTCAACGTTGGGGCAAACCAGAGATAGATCTCATGGCGTCTCGCCAGAACGCCAAACTTCCTCGCTACGGATCCAGATCCAGGGATCCGGGAGCGGTTCTGATAGATGCTTTGACGGCACCTTGGAACTTCAGGATGGCTTATGTGTTTCCACCCTTCCCACTGCTTCCTCGATTGATTGCCAAAATCAAACAGGAGAGAGCATCAGTGATTCTAATAGCGCCTGCATGGCCGCGCAGGACTTGGTATGCAGATCTAGTGGACATGTCATCCTGTCCGCCTTGGTCTCTACCTCTAAGACAGGACCTTCTGATTCAGGGTCCATTCAAACATCAAAGTCTAACTTCTCTGAAGCTGACTGCTTGGAAATTGAACGCTTGATTTTATCAAAACGTGGTTTTTCTGAGTCGGTTATTGATACCCTGATACAGGCTAGGAAGCCTGTTACCAGAAAGATTTACCATAAAATATGGCGTAAATACCTATACTGGTGTGAATCCAAAGATTACTCCTGGAGTAAGGTTAGGATTCCTAGGATATTGTCTTTTCTACAAGAAGGTTTAGAAAAGGGTTTATCGGCTAGTTCATTAAAGGGACAGATCTCAGCTCTGTCCATCCTGTTACACAGGCGTCTGTCAGAAAATTCAGACATCCAGGCCTTTTGTCAGGCTTTAACTAGGATCAAGCCTGTGTTTAAAACTGTTGCTCCGCCATGGAGTTTAAACTTAGTTCTTAACGTTTTACAGGGTGTTCCGTTTGAACCCCTTCATTCCATTGATATAAAATTGTTATCTTGGAAAGTTCTATTTTTAATGGCTATTTCCTCGGCTCGAAGAGTCTCTGAGTTATCAGCCCTACATTGTGATTCTCCTTATCTGATCTTTCACTCAGACAAGGTAGTTCTGCGTACTAAGCCTGGGTTCTTACCTAAGGTAGTCACTAACAGGAATATCAATCAAGAGATTGTTGTTCCATCCTTGTGTCCAAATCCTTCTTCAAAGAAGGAACGTCTTCTACACAATCTGGATGTAGTTCGTGCCCTCAAGTTCTACTTGCAGGCAACTAAAGATTTTCGCCAAACTTCTTCCCTGTTTGTCGTTTATTCTGGACAGAGGAGAGGTCAGAAAGCTTCTGCTACCTCTCTCTCCTTTTGGCTTCGTAGCATAATACGTTTAGCCTATGAGACTGCTGGACAGCAGCCTCCTGAAAGAATTACAGCTCATTCCACTAGAGCTGTGGCTTCCACTTGGGCCTTTAAGAATGAGGCCTCTGTTGAACAGATTTGCAAGGCTGCAACTTGGTCTTCGCTTCATACTTTTTCCAAATTTTACAAATTTGACACTTTTGCTTCTTCTGAGGCTATTTTTGGGAGAAAGGTTCTTCAGGCAGTGGTTCCTTCTGTATAATGAGCCTGCCTATCCCTCCCGTCATCCGTGTACTTTTGCTTTGGTATTGGTATCCCAGAAGTAATGATGACCCGTGGACTGATCACACATAACAGAAGAAAACATAATTTATGCTTACCTGATAAATTCCTTTCTTCTGTTGTGTGATCAGTCCACGGCCCGCCCTGTTTTTTAAGGCAGGTATATATTTTTTAAATTATAATTCAGTCACCACTTCACCCTTGGTTTCTCCTTTCTCGTTGGTCTTTGGTCGAATGACTGGAGGTGACGTAGAGGGGAGGAGCTATATAGCAACTCTGCTGGGTGAATCCTCTTGCACTTCCTGTTGGGGAGGAGTTAATATCCCAGAAGTAATGATGACCCGTGGACTGATCACACAACAGAAGAAAGGAATTTATCAGGTAAGCATAAATTATGTTTTTTACAATACAGTAGTGAGTAGAGAAGAGATTGTGTATCATTCTAATTGCTTAGTAACTGGCACTGTGCCACAGAATTGTGTGTGTGTGTCAGTGAGCAGAGTATGTGTGCTTTATTCTCCAGGTAAACAATACATTTCCGATGAGCTAGTGCTTTAGTGCAGTGTTTCTCAACAATGGTCCTCAAGTACCCCCAACAGGCCATGTTTTCATTATAGCTGAATCAGTGCACAGGTAAAGTAATCAGCTGATCAGTAACTCAGTGGTTACTAACTTGCTCTCACCCATCACCTGATTATGTCACCTGTGCACTGGTTCAGCTATCATATAAACCTGCCCTGTTGGGGGTACTTGCGGCCCTCTGTACATGTGTTTCTCCGGCGTATCATATCTAGTGCCTCACCAGCCTCTGACCTCACTGCACATCACTGATATATATATATATATATATATATATATATATATATATATATATATATATATATATATATATATATATATATATATATATATATATATATATATATATATATGTTACATTAAGGGGTTAACAGTTTAATTTCTATTGGCAACAATTTTGCAGATAGGATGCACCCCGTGAAGAACATGGTGGAATCCAGGTCTTCTTTGCTGTGGCCAATTAAGGACAGCTGTAAATAAGCTTGTACTTCAAACTAAGCAATTCTCTGGATAGTGAGAACAATTTTCAGCTGCATTTTTTCTTCGGGGGAAAAAACTGGTTAAAAATGTATATTGCGATGTTTAAAGACGAGATTTTATGGGTTACTACATTGTAAGCTATAAGTGGTGGTGGTTGCTTTTTACTTATTTTGTTGTTGGCTAAGCCCGAGCTGTAGCTTTGTTCCAGACTTTGTGCACATTATTTATGGTTATCTTCTAACATAGGCCACTGCAGAGAATAGTGATGTTTATCTTACAAAAAATGTTTCTAAAGAGTAGTTTTTTTGTTTGTTTTTTGTGTGTGATTGTGTAAGTATATTCTATATCAAAATCTAGGAGCCTGCCCAAAAATATATGAGCCAGGTATTTTTTTATGGTTTATGTGTATTTTATATTTATATAAAGAGCCGTCACTAGCACTCCCCCACCTTCGAGTTCTGGGGACCTCCATCCACTTTCACCCTGGCGATCTGGCCTGTATGACAGGCATAGTCGGGGCTCCACGTTTTGCGCAGTGAGGTCACTGCGCAACTTTATTTAAAACTGACAATTGTCAGTTATAGGAAGATTGGGGCATGCTGCTTAGATCGTCTAACCATTCCAATGGTATAAGTCTTGAGGGTGTACAGTATGTATGTATGTATATATATAAGAAAAAGGATTGGGGGGCTCTAAAGGTACATAAAAAAGATCAAAATTGTTTAGAGACTCCTAAAATACATGTTCTAAAAATAAACTTGTTTATTTTTGAAAAATAAATATCGGTTTTAATATTATAGCTAAATTATTACAGTGGTTACAGCGTTACCGCAGTGATCACCTAGCTGAGAAATGTTGCATTCCCTTTTACAATACGGATCAATATTATATTTGTAATCCCATGATCACCTGGATAATGTGGTTACACGTTAAAGGGACACTAAACCCAAATTTTTTCTTTCATGATCCAGATAGAGCCTGCCATTTTAAGCAACTTTCTAATTTACTCCTTTTATAAAGTTTTCTTCATTTTCTTGCTATCTTTATTTAAAAAACAGGAATGTGATGCATAGGAGCCGGCCCATTTTTGGTTTAGAACCTGGGTTATGCTTGCTTATTGGTGGGTAAATGTAAGCCTCCAATAAGCAAGCGCTATCCATGGTGCTGAACCTAGAATAGGCTGGCTGCTAAGATTTACATTCCTGATTTTAAAATAAAGATAGCAAGAAAACAAAGAAAAATTGATAATAGGAGTAAATTAGAAAGTTGCTTAAAATGTCATGCTCTATCTGAATCACGAAAGAAAAAATATGGGATCAGTGTCCCTTTAATAAATGGTAGAGGAATGCTATTTAAAAATAAAAATAATATTTTTATAATCAGTCTTAGCGTGCGTGGAAGAGGAGTAAAACACCCTCTTTATATAGCTCTCATCATCTTTCAAAACATCTGTATTTTTTATATTTTTTTTGCAATAAAAATTATATATTTTCTTGCGACAATTCCTTTAAAAATATCTATCTATTTTGTAAAGAGAAATAAAAAATATATATTTAAAAATAAAAAATTAGAAAAAAATAGTCTTTCAACTTTACTGAGTTATGTCTGCAATCGGACAGCTGTAGAAACCTGTGAAACTAAGATACATTAAATAAAGTACACATTTTTGGAAGCTACACGCCTTGGGTCATCAAATGAGGGGCTATACACGTATTGCTAGCACAAAACTAGACATTAGAATTTTTAAGCAATGCAACTTATTCCATTAATTGCTGTGTACCCCAGCAACATGCTATAAATACTTGTAGCCCCTCATTTGATGCACCAAGGAGTGTACTTTCTGCAAATGTGTGCTTTGTGTACCCTATTTTAATTTCTCAGGTGGCTATAACTGTTTAATTGCTGAAAACAGTACAGTAAATTTTGTTTTTGACAATTTATCAAATTGACATGCCTGCAATAATTTTTGCTTATTTCAGACCGGTTACCTACTACAAATATTTATCCACACAGGTTTTGATGCTAGAGATTAGAAAAAGGAGTCAGGAGTAAAAAAAAAAATACATTTTTTTTCTCACATTTTACATGCTATTTTTTTAAACCTGATGATACATACGATTAATAATGTTACATTTCCTTCTTAATGGGAGGAGAGTCCACTGCTTCATTCATCACTTTTGGGAATTAAGAACCTGGCCACCAGGAGGAGGCAAAGACACCCCAGCCAAAGGCTTAAATACCTCCCCCACTCCCCTCATCCCCCAGTCATTCTTTGCCTTTCGTTACAGGAGGTTGGCAGAGAAGTGTCGGAAGATTCTGATTAGTCTCTTATGGAGTGTAGTACTCCTCGCAATGGGACTGGAGTTTTAAGTAGTCCTGTCAGCCTCTCAGTGAGAGCATGGGTGAAAGTTAGTCCAGAGATGCAGGGGGAGTTCTTCTGCGAAACCATCCCGACTCATATTAAAGGGACAGAGTAAACACCAGAATTTTTGTTGTTTAAAAAGGTAGATAATCCCTTTATTACCCATTCCCCAATTTTGCATAACCAACACAGTTATAATAATATGCTTTTTACCTCTGTGATTACCTTGTATCTATGCCTCTGCAAACTGCCCCCTTATTTCAGTTCTTTTGACAGACATGCATTTTTAGCCAATCAGTGCTTGCTCTTAGGAGCTTCACGTGCCAGAGCTTAATGTTATCTATATGAAACACATGAACTAACGCCCTCTAGTGGTGAAAAACTGTCAAAATGCTTTCCGATTAGAGGCAGTCTTTAAGGTCTAAGAAATTAGCACATGAACCTCCTAGATTTAGCTTTCAACTAAGAATACCAAGAGAACAAAGCAAAATTGGTAATAAAAGTAAATTGGAAAATTGTTTAAAATTACATGCCCTATTTAAATCATGAAATATTTTTTGTGACTTTACTGTCCCTTTAACAGCTCCTTAAGCAATCCGCTTTGACGAGTTTCACTGCCTGCTTTTCGTCTCTCAAGTCCATTTTAGAGTGACGCTACTAACCTGTCACACTTGAAGGGCCGTGTTCCTGTTCCACGGTGTTGATGCTGGTAAGATAGTTTCATTTTATTTATATATATATATATATATATATATATGGTCAGTGTGACTCTTTTCTATCTGTATAGAATCTAGGGTAATTCCCTCGGAAGGGGGTTATGACACAGGGTGGATTTTATTATGCATAATAATGTTTGTGTTTCTGCTGCACTTGTGTGAGATGAGGCTCAGTCAGTGTGGAACAGTTAGAGAGAGATTGAGGCAGGCTTTTTTTGGCGAGTCTCTTTCGAGTGCAGGGGCGGCCTGCATGGCTCTCCATGTGTCCGGGTGTGGCCTCTGTAACTTTCTCGACTTGTATTCGGAGGAAACGAAAGCTGTTTCTTGTAGTCCGGTCATAGGTGGTGAGTGCCCTGGCCATTGGGTTTATATAGATGCCATTTAATAATTTGATCAAGTCTGTAATAAAGGCACAAGCTATGGAGGACTCTGATATGTTAGAGGATACTCCCTCTTTATCTAAATCTATTAACTGTGTATACTGTGAGGAGGTTCCGGTCGAACCACCGACACAACTCTGTTCCACATGCTTTGACAATATTGCTATATCTAAAAAGAATAAAGTATTTAGTACGACTGAGCCGTCCACCTCTGAGGGTTCTCCGCCCCGCGAGTTGCGTTCCCTACAATCATCTCCAATTACCGAAGCAGTTCCACCAGGGCACTACTAATCCTCCCGCAGGAGGGGCCCTTTGGCCTCCAGACTTTGCCTATCAGTTGCAGACGGCGGTTTCTGCTGCCATAAATGCGATGCCTTGCCCTACTAAGCGCAAGCGGAAGGTACGGCACTGCTATCCGTCTCAGGGGTCTTCGACTCTGCTGGATGTCTCAGACAGATTATCCGCTGAGGACGACTCCAACTTATCGGAGGATGTCGCTTCTGGGTCGGAATTGGCTACTTCTAGGTCTCCTTCTGCGGAGGAACCAGATTTCAAATTTAAGATGGAGCATTTGCGTTTTCTGCTGAAGAAAGTGCTTGCTACGCTGGAGGTTCCGGAACCGAAACTCCCGGAGGAACCTTCGATCCTTAAACTTTGATAGGCCCCAGGCCTTCCCGGTTCCTATTAAAATGGAGAACATTATTAAGAATGAGTGGGAGAAACTGGGTTTGCCTTTTTCTCCCTCGTCTTCTTTTAAGAAGCTTTTCCCCATTCCGGACGCACAGCTTGAACTGTTGGGAACCGTCCCTAAGGTGGATGGTGATATCTCCACGCTCTCTAAGAGAACGACCATTCCGCTTGAGGATAGCTCCTCTTTTAAGGAACCCATGGATAAAAAAAATGAAGTCCATGTTGCAGAAGATGTTCCAACTGACGGGGTTTGTTTTCCAACTGGCGGCGGCAGTGGCTGGTGTGGCTACCTAGTGGTGTGACGCACTATCAGCAATGGTCGAGGTTGAGACTCCCCTCGATGAGATTCTGGATCAAATCAAAGCCCTAAGGGTAGCGCAATTGTTCATTTGTTATGCGAGCATGCAGATTATTCGCCTGAATGCTAAGACATCAGGGTTTCTGTTTTAGCCCACAGGGCTCTGTGGCTAAAATTGTGGTCTGACATGACGTCTAAGTCGTCTCGCTTGCTTTCCCTTCTATTCAAGCGGAAGGTTTTGTTTGGCCCGGGCCTAGATTCTATCATATCTACAGTCATGGGTGGTAAGGGAGCCTTCTTACCTCTGGATAAGAAAGCCAAACCTAAGGGATCTACTTTTCATCCCTTTCGTACGAACAAGTCTCAGCGCCAGCAGCCTTCCGCAAAATCTGAGCAATCCAAGGGATCTTGGAAGCCAGCAAACTCTTGTAACAAGTCCAAGCAGAACAAGTAGCCCGCTGAGTCAAAGTCAGCATGAAGGGGCGGCCCCCAACACATCCTTGGACCAGGTAGAGGGCAGATTATCTCTTTTTGCGGAGGCCTGGAGGGGGAGATGTTACAGATCCTTGGGTCCTGGAGGTAGTTGCTCAGGGGTACAGGATAGGTTTCAAATCGTATCCGCCCAGAGGTAGGTTTCCCTTTTCAAACATCTCTTCAAGACCAGAAAAGAGAGACGCCTTGCTGGGGTGTGTGAGGGATCTCTCATCTCTCGGAGTAATCGTCCCAGTCCCTCCAGCAGAAAGAGGTCTTGGGTATTATTCAAACCTTTTCATGGTCCCAAAGGAGGAGGGCACGTTTCGTCGAATTCTGGACCTAAAGGCCCTAAACAAGTTTCTGTCAGTTCCATCGTTCAAGATGGAGACGATCAGGTCAATTTTGCCCCTGGTTCAAGAGGGGCAATTCATGACGACTACAGACTTGAAGGATGCTAACCTTCATGTTCCAATCCACAAGGATCACTTCAAATTTCTAAGGTTCACATTCCTGGTCCAGCATTTCCAGTTTGTGGCCCCAATAGCCTTTACAAAGGTTCTGGGAGCTCTTCTTGCAGTGGCACCTTATCTGGACGATATCCTGGTCCAGGCTCCATTCTACAGTCTGGCGGAGGATCACTCGAGAGCTCTTCTCCTTCGGTCCCACGGGTGGAAGATAAACAAAGGAAAGAGTTCATTGGTCCCCAGCAACAGGATGGAGTTCCTGGGTACGATAATAGATTCTTCAGCAATAAAGATATTCTTGACAGACCAGAGACGTTGCAAGCTTGCCTCCAACTGTCTAGCCCTGCAGACATCCTCCAGGGCATCTGTGGCCAGGTGTTTGGAGGTAATCGGGCTCATGGTATCCAGCATAGATGTCATTCCATTCGCCAGATTCCATCTCAGACCTCTTCAGCTGTGCATGTTGAGACAGTGGAACAGCGATAATTCAGATTTGTCCCAACAGATATTTCTGGACAGACCGGTGAGGGAGTCCCTGTCTTGGTGGATCCGACTGGGGTAGTTGTCTCAGGGGACAGCCTTCCTGAGACCATCCTTGGAGATTGTAACCACGGATGCAAGTCTATCAGGATGGGGAGCTGTTTGGGTTGCCAAAAAGGCACAAGGCAGGTGGACTTGAGAGGAATCGAGTCTACCTATAAATATTTTGGAACTTCGAGCGATATTCAATGCTCTGATGGCTTGGCCTCCTCTGGGGTCGTCCCAATTCATCAGATTCCAATCGGACAACATTACCTCTGTGACTTACATAAACCACCAGGTGGGGGGGACATGAAGCTTCCTAGCAATGAGGGAAGTATCTCAGATTCTGGAATGGGCAGAGACTCACAATTGTTCGCGCTCTGCGATCCACATTCCGGGTGTGGAAGCGGATTTTCTGAGCAGACGTACGTTTCATCCAGGGGAATGGTCTCTACGCCCGAGATGTTTGCGGAGATCTGCAGCAGATGGGGGGGTGCTGAAAATAGCCAGACTCAATTGCAAGCTACCCAGATACGGGTCTTGATCTAGGGATCCCCAGGCAGAACTGATAGACGCCTTGGCGGTACCCTGGGACTTCAAACTAATTTACATATTTCTACAGTTGCCTCTTCTACCTCGAGTAGTGGTCCGCATCAAGCAGGAGCAAGCTTCGGCTATTCTGATTGCTCCGTTATGGTCGCGGAGGACGTGGTTTACGGATCTAGTGGCGATGTAGTCATATCCGCCGTGGAAGTTAACTTGTTGCAAGGATCTGCTAGTCCTTTTTAACATCAAACTCTCAATTCTCTGAGGCTGACTGCGTGGAGATTGAACGCCTAGTCTTAACCAAGAGAGGATTTTCGGAGAGAGTGATTGACGTTCTCGTTCAGGCCAGGAAGACGGTCTCTAGATGCATCTACCACAAGGTGTGGATGATTTACTTGTCCTGGTGTGAGAAGAGAGGATACCCATGGCATAAGGTCAGGGTATCCAGGATTTTGGCCTTTCTTCAGGACGGTTTAGAAAAGGGCCTTGCCGCCAGTTCCCTAAGGGGACAGATCTCGGCTTTATCTGTACTGTTACATAAGAAGCTTGCGGAGCTTCCTGACATTCAGTCCTTTGTTCAGGCTCTGGTTAGGCTCAGACCTGTCTTCAGGAATCTGGCTCCTCCTTGAAGCTTAAACTTGGTTCTTAAGGTTTTGCAGAGGGCTCCGTTTTGAGCCTATGCATGCCCTTGACATTAAGATTCTCTCTGGAAGGTCCTGTTGTTGGCTATTGCATCGGCACGCAGAGTATCTGAGTTGGCGGCCTTGCGATGTGAGCCTCCCTACTTAATTTTTCATGGTGATAAGGCTGTTCTGCGCACTGGATTGGGATTCCTCCCCAAGGTAGTTTTGAGTCGTAACATCAATCGGGAGATAATACTTCCTTCCTTGTGTCTTAACCCTTCTTCAAAGGAGATGTTACTGCATAATCTGGATGTGGTTCGGGCCTTGAAGTTTTATCTTCAGGCCACAAAGGAGTTCAGACAGACGTCGTCCTTATTCGTTGTGTACTCTGGAAGGCGCAGGGGGCAAAGGGCTTCTGCAACTTCTCTATCTTTTTGGCTGAGGAGGTATGATCCGTCTGGCATATGAGACAGCGGGACACAAGCCTCCTCAGAGGATTACAGCACACTCGACTAGAGCTGGTGCCTCTTTGTGGGCCTTTAAGAATGAGGCCTCTATGGAGCAGATTTGTTAGGCGGCTACCTGGTCATCCTTACATACTTTTGCAAAATGTTATAAATTTGACGTTTTTGCTTCGGCGGAAGCAGCTTTTGGGAGAAAGGTTCTGCAGTCTTTGGTGCCCTCAGTATAGGGTCCGCCTCCTTTACCCTCCGTTTTTTTTTTTTTGTTTTTTTTTTCTTCTTTTTTTTTTTTCTTTTTTTTCTTCTTTTTTTCTTCATTAAGTGTTCTCTAGAGCTTGGGTATTTGTTCCCAAAAGTGATGAATAAAGCAGTGGACTCTCCTCCCATTAAGATAGAAAGCATAAATTATGCTTACCTGATAATTTAATTTCCATCTGTGGGAGGAGATTCCACTGCATCCGCCCGTTCTCCGGTGGGCGGACCTAAATTTATGTTAATCTTCTGGCACCATTTATACCATGATATTTCTCCTATTGTTCCTTGTTCCCTTTGCAGAATGACCTGGGGATGAGGGGAGTGGGGGAGGTATTTAAGCCTTTGGCTGGGGTGTCTTTGCCTTCTCCTGGTGGTCAGGTTCTTAATTCCCAAAACTGATGAATGAAGCAGTGGACTCTCCTCCCACAGATTGAAATGAAATAATCAGGTAAGCATAATTTATGTTTTTGAATCTACTGGGTCTGCTGAAAAAAAACAAAACAATATGTAGTTTATTTGCACAAACTTTACTTCTAAACGTGTCTAAATGTGAACTGCAACAAAAAGCTCAAAACCAGCTTAGCACACAGGTGGGAAATGGCTTAGCAGCCAAAGGATTAAACAAACACACTTTGCATTGTGTTTTCTTTAGTTGATTTTCACTATGTTCCTCCAATTTTTCCTGTGTTTTTTTCACTGCTCTAGAAATGATAGCATGCAAAATTCTACACAGTGATTGCTGCATCACTGCAGAGGCTCATGCATATCTGCCAATGCATTCCAGCATTTCTGTGACAGTGGAGAAAAAAAAAATTGGAGGAAAAACAGTGCAAATCAAATAATATCTTTTAAACACACAATTATTTTTATTTATTTTTTTTACTTTGCCATGTACTTTCATTATTTGATTTGCCCAATCACTGTGTACAATGTTGCAGTCCATTTGGTAGCAAAAAATTGGAGGACAATAAGGCAAATCAAATTTTGAAAATGCAATACAAAGTGTGCAAGAACAGGGCTTATACCAGCATCTTACTGTCCATGATATCCGTGTGCAAGAATGGTGTAAGGTCAGGTATTTGAATTAGGGTGGTATCTCTGACATTTATGTGCAGGTGACATTGTTGTGAACATATCACAGCTTCTATATAACTGTTTGTCCAGCCCTGTTAAAGGTGTGTTATTGTAAATGGGAGCAATGTTACATTGCCTGTGCCAGTTTAGCAATCCTGTACACACATTGTGTATGAATGACACCTTGGGATTGTCTGTCAGAGATGCTCACAACTATTTCTTAACATTACCTGGGGAAGTAGAGTCTGTGATGGTTGCAGGGGCTCTTACTGGTAATTGTTTTCTCATGCTGACTCAATGTCCCACGCTTGCTCCTCTTCTCCGTGCCCTCCAGTTCGCTTGTTGTCCTGCATTCTTGCCTCCAAATTAACACCATGCTCAGTAACCCTCCAGCACCGCCTTCTTGAATTAGATTGGACGCCTACAGAAATGACGTGTGCATGCCTAGTAGCACCCCCTGCACCAATTAGATTATAATGCGCACCACCAGCCGCAACAGGAAGTAAAATTAATCAGGCGGCTGGCGGAGGACTGAGGTCAGCGTGGCGGTGGTAAAAGGGACAATAGGGACTGATAAGGGGAATAAAATGTAGGCGCCAGATACAAATTTGTATTCAAGCTCTGTTATATACACTTATAATCTAGCCATAAATGGGTTTGGGGTTAGTGGGCTGCTCTGCCTTAAAATTCCTGGGCCAATTTTTGGTCTCAGTTTGGCCCTGTGCAGATGCACTATATTTTTGTGAGCACAATAACATGATTTTTACAAAAAATGCTGCTCCGTTTTGCATTAGATATTTTCCCTCTTACTGGCAATGCTTTGTAAGATTATATTAACACTATTTATTTTGCCTTTTTTTTCTAATGACAGTGAGAGTTCACAAATGCATTCATTACCTATTGGAAACACTTCACCTGGCCACCAGGAGGAGGCAAAGACACCCCAAACAAAGCATTAAATATCCCTCCCACTTCCCTACCCTCCCAGTAGTTCTTTGCCTTGTTTCATGGAGGTTGGCAGAGAGAGGTGCTCTGCGGAAAATTTAATTTATGGTCCTCAATGGATTGTTTCCTGCAAGAGAGTGCAGAGGAGTTGGTATAGAACATGTAATTCTCTTAGTAGAGTTTTGTTCTATTTGCTTCTGTTTGTCATAGGGAAGTTACAAAGGCAGAATTGGAGACAGCACTCTTTAAAAAAGAACATGGTGGAGACTCACCAAGTCTCAAACAGATATAGATAGATAGATATATATATATATATAGAGAGAGAGATATTATATGTAAACAAAATGTCATCCAGCCCCTCATATAAAATTACCTTTATTATTCCATCATGGGTCCAACAAATAACAGCAAAATGTTGGGCCTATCTTAGCCCTTTATCATGCATAACCAAAATTAACAATACCTGTCTTTAAATAGTTATAATTATTGTGCTCTATCAACACCTATTGGGCATATATATTAACATATAAGAAATCTATAAAAAAATCTTATATAAAAGGTCAAAGCATCCTTTATTCATATTAATACATGAATCCTGGTCTTATTTAAAAGAGTTAAAATCAGGTAAACATTAATTTAGTTTCATTATGACATGTTTTCCTGCATGTGCAATCTATATTCACATCAATATCCAAAATTTTACCAAAACACAGACTAATAAAAATCGCGATTCAATCCTCCTAGGCGTCATTGTATCCAAGTGATAAATCCTATACATTTCCCTTCTATAGCCCCTCTATCTCCTGCCCTTCTATGTACCTTTACTTCTTTTATTACCTGGAAACATAATTGACTAATGTTATGGCCTTTCTCTGGAAAGTGGGCAGCAACCGGGCATCCCTATTCTTACAACATATGTTTGACTGATGTTCTTTTCTATTCCCCCTTTTTTTACAGTTCAGAGCAATGTCCAGTGTATAGGAATTTATACCATAAATTCACAGATGATTATACAAGCTTTGTAACACCTGTATCCCACCAGGCCCTATCCAATGCAGGTTATCCCAGAATTTTAAATCTAGGAATTTTACCTAGTGTTTTACTTCAGGTGTCATTTTTATTTTAGGCATAGATTGTTTTTATGTAGGTCTTTGCAAGAATATTTTGCATGAGGTTACTCCATCTCAGATACGTTACAGCTCTTTATAAATCAGTGCCTTTTTTTTTGCTCAATACTGTATATAGAAACTGTATAAATTCAACCATTCCTTTATTCATTGCCAGGCTCTATCCATGCAGATTATTCCTTTTATTCTCCTCAAGAGATTTTACCGAGGGACTTTCCCAGTTGGTCAATATACTGAAATGTGATATATATTCTCAGCAACAAGAGAAGAACAAAATCAAATAGTCAGCCGTTAGAGTTATTTTATATAACCCCATATTATGCATCCAATTTCCATATGGATTTACTGAGCAAAGGGTTAAATATAATGTACAAGCTCTGGAGAAAAGCTTATATAATTGATAATAAAAAGTTTCACTTATAAAACATTTTTTTATGTACCCTTGTTGCCGTGCCGAGTTAGATCCAGGTTCTTCAGTGAAACATGTTCACTGTTTCCCAACGAGTAGACTTGACGAGTCTCCTCTCAAATCTCCCCTGCTTGTTTGCAGGCCTACAAGTCCAGGTCACAAACTGTTTCCAACATTGTTCTCCCGCTCAAACGCTGCAGGCCCTTGCTGTGCTGCTGCCTTCTATGGCCATCGATGCTCCAAGTGATTCCCCGGCAGTTAGCGTTTTCCGCCTAGGGGAAAGTCTCGGCATGATCCCTGGTCTTAGGTAACTCAGAGCACTGAGCCGAGCGTCCGATCAGCTGACTGCACCCACGGGAAGTCATGTTTGACTGATGTTCTGTAATCCGCTCCCTTACCTGTCTGGTCATAGAAAAGGAAACCTGGTAATTTTATGATATAAATTGCAAAGACAGGCCTGCAAGTAAAGAATCCTAAAATTGAACACTTCTTTCCAGTATGTGGATAATAAAAACTACCCCTTTTGTCGCAGAGTTAAAATTGCTTCATCCCAGGCATGGAAAGCATCCCACCCAGGGTGCACCAATCGTAAGAAATTATGTAGTGGCGGCAGTCTTCTGGCACCTCTGTACCCCATCTATCTCTCTACTTTATTTCATGTAATTGGCAAGATCCATGAGCTAGTGACGTATGGGATATACATTCCTACCAGGAGGGGGCAAAGTTTCCCAAACCTCAAATACCTATAAATACACCTCCCACCACACATATACTTCAGTTTTACAAACTTTGCCTCCTATGAAGGGGTGAAGTAAGTTTGTGCTTGATTTTTATGATTTCTTTTATGATAAGCGCTTCTAAGCATTCTGAAGCCCAATTCCTCTGAGCACAGTGTTTGTCAGAGGGACGTGACGAGAGTATTGCGTGTTGATTTTTATGGTTTCACTCATGGGAAATCTTTTCAATGGTTCTCTGTTATCGTTTGTAGGGATTCATCTCCTACCTCCCTTTTCAGATCGACGATATACTCTTATACCATTACCTCTGCTGATAGTTTTCAGTACTGGTTTGGCTGTCTGCTATATGTGGATGGGTGTCTTCGGTAAGTATGTATCATTATTTAAGACAGTCTCAGCTATGTTTGGCGCTTTATGTATTAATATAAAGTTTTAAATATATTACTTATATTTGCCATGAATCAGGTCTATGTGTATTTCCCTTTGCAGTCTAACAGTTTCAGTATGTGAATCATGTTTAACCCTTTGAGTACTAAGCACTTTCCCACCTGGGTGCTAAGCTTTTTTAAAGGTTTTTTTATTTTTTGAAAAAAAGTTTTAACTTTTTTTATTATTTTCAGATCCCCAAGACGTACACTGTTCGAAAGGTTAAGCGATTACCTTTCCAACAGTGGGTCTTTGGGGTCTGTAGCTGCTTAGATGCCTGAGATACAGACTTCTATGCAGCTTGCCCCCTGCTCCTATACTTAACATTAAGTATAAATAAATTTGTGCGGTGACATCACCGCGCATAACATGAAGCCCCGGCGATGCCTGTCACTATGCAGGCCCGAGCGCCAGGGTGGGAGCCCCCAGATCTCCCTCAAGTTGGGAGAGTGCTAGCGACGGCTCTGAGCCGTCGTTAGCACCAGAGTGGGAATCTCTGCAACGGCTCAGAGCCGTTCTTAGCACTTAAGGGGTTAAGGAAGTTATTTTTAAAAAAAAAGTGAGTTGCAGGCCAGTAAGTCTGTTTCAAGGAAGATTTATCAGGTGCGGAAAACCTATATTTCATGGTGTTCTCTTAAAATCTCTTGGCATTCTTTTAGAATTGCTAGAATTTAACAGTTTCTTCAGGACGGTTTGGATAAAGGTTTGTCTGCAAGTACTTTGAAGGGACAAATATCTGCTCTTTCTGTTTTATTTCATAGAAAGATTGCTAAACTTCCTGGTATTTACTGTTTTGTTCAGGCTTTGGTCCGTATCGAGCCTGTTATTAAGTCTATTTCTCCTCCATGGAGTCTTAATTTGGGTTTGAAGGCTTTGCAGGCTCCTACTTTGAGCCCATGCATTATTTGGACGTTAAACTACTTTCTTGGAAAGTGTTGTTCCTTTTGGCTATCTCTTCTGGTAGAAGAGTTTCTGAATTGTCTGCTCTCTTGTGAGTCTCCTTTTCTGATTTTCCAGCAGGATAAAGCTGTTTTGCGGACTTCGTTTAAATTTCTTCCTAAGGTTGTGAATTCTAACAACATTAGTAGGGAAATTGTTGTTCCTTCTTTGTGTCCGAATCCTAAGAATTTTCTTGAGAAATCGTTACATTCTTTGGATGTGGTAAGAGCTTTGAAATACTATGTGGAGGCTTCTAAGGATTTCAGGAAGACTTCTAGTCTATTTGTTGTCTTTTCTGGTTTTTGGAAAGGTCAGAAAGCCTCTGCCATTTCTTTGGCATCTTGGTTAAAGCTTTTGATTCACAAGGCTTATTTGGAGGCAGGACGGTCTCCGCCTCAGAGAATTACAGCTCATTCTACTAGATCAGTTGCCACTTTGTGGGCTTTTAAGAATGAAGCTTCAGATTTGCAAAGCAGCAACTTGGTCTTATTTGCATACATTTACTAAAATTTACCATTTCGATGTATTTGCTTCTTCTGAAGCAGTCTTTGGTAGAAAAGTTCTTCAGGCATCTGTCGGTTTGATTCTTCTGTTTATAAGAATTTATCTTGTGGATTTAATTTCTCAGCGGAAATAGTTGTTTTTATTTTATCCCTCCCTCTCTATTCTGTGGACTTCCACATCTTGGGTATTTTATCCCATTCGTCACTAGCTCATGGACTCTTGCCATTTACATGAAGGAAAACATAATTTATGTAAGATCTTACCTGATTAAATTAAAAAAATTTTTCATAATAGCAGTTTGTCTGTGAGGCTCACCCTGTTTTTGGTGGTTATATTTTTTTGGATAAAAGCACAATATTATTTTCCAGTTCCTCTTATTTGTATGCTTTTTTTTTTTTTTTTTTTTTTTTTACTAATTTTTACACCTCACTACTTGGCTATACATTAAACTGAAGTATATGTGTGGTGGGAGGTGTATTTATATGCATTTGAGGTTTGGGAAACTTTGCTCCCTCCTGGTAGGAATGTATATCCCATACGTCACTAGCTCATGGACTCTTGCCATTATGAAATAAATTAATTTATCAGGTAAGTTCTTACATAAATGATGTTTTTCTTTATCCTCGTCTTGAACTACTGAGAGGGTAGAGTAAGTGGAAGGGATATTTAATGCTTTGTTTGTGGTGTCTATGAATACTTCTGGTGGCCAGGTAAAGTGTTTCGCATAGGTAATGAATTAATTTGTGGACTCTCACTGCCAAGAAAGAAAAAGATTTATCAGGTAATCATAAATTTATGTTTTTTAATAAGATATATACACACTACATGCAGACAAACAAGCAACTAAAGTTTCTTGCGGGCTGGTAACTTTTTTTTTTTTTTCTCTTCCATTTACTCGCCCAATGTGCGGGAGGAGTTTTTGGGTGAACACAGACCCTGCTTCAGTACACATGGACTTTATATTATATATATTTATATTATATTCTGGGATCCAAAATTGCCTGCTGCCGTTCATGAGTCTGGTAACTGGGGATCTGAGTGCTAACCAAACTCTATTTTGCACTAATAGGTGTAAGCTACTTGTGAATGTTTTTATCTTGTGTATATATATTTATTCTGGTTTTAATACTAGGTTTGAGAAACCCAGGTGCCTTGCACTTGATTTTGTACCATCACCTGATCTTTGTGGCTAAATATCAACACTACTGAAACTACAGCTTTCTTAAGTCTATACTGCATAATGGGAAGTATAGTTCCCGGTGGGCCAACATTAATAGAATAGTTCATCTTGGTGCACAGCTAACTTAGACTTCACTGATAATCATCAGTTACCCAGCTTCCAACACAGTACCGTGCCAACAGTTGCGGCTGCACATCACCCCTCTCAGCCATCTTTTCCCCTCCTAATATTTGGTGCAGGGTATTTTGTGTTTTTCCCCCACATTTTGAGATAGTAATTGCACTCACCTTTTGATTATTTTTTTTAACAGAGTCCACCAAAGGCAGAGGCAGGATCTGACAGCAACAAAGAGAATGCAGGTGTAGAATCTGGATCTGAGGGCTCGTCATTGGAAAACACTCCAGAGAAACGTAAGTAGTTGTCTGTTAGGGGTACTTTTATGTGCTGGATACACCTTATCACCGATGAGTATTCTAACCTTAGCTGGAGCAGAACATTTCACCATACAAGGCCTTGAAAAGCAAAATCAGACACGTACACAGAATTATTTCTGTCTGCTTTGTTAATTGACCGCCCACGATGCGGTTATATAGTATACATCACACACATTGTAAATTGACACAGAGAGGCTTCATACATGCCTCCTTTCCTTCTTAAAATGATGAGTTTACGGCATCATCCCTTACTGTTGGAAAATACTGAACCTGGCCACCAGGAGGAGGTAAAGACACCCCAGCCAAAGGCTTAAATACTCCCCCTACTTCCCTCATATCCCAGTCATTCTTTGCCTTTCGTGTCAGGAGGTTGGCAGAGAAGGGTCAGAAGATTCAGGATAGTTCCTTATGAAGGGTATCTACCCTTCGAAATGAGACTGGAATTTTAAGTTCTTGTCAGCCTCTCCGTGAGAGCATTGACGAATGTTAGTCTGGAGATGCAGGGAGAGTCTTTTTGCGAACCCATCCAGACTCGTATTAACAGCTCCTAAGCAATCAGTGTTGACGAGTTTCACTGCCTGCTTCCATCACTCAAGTCCATGTAAGGAGCGGTACTACAAGACTTTCAAACCTGAGAGACTGTGTTTCTGTTCCACTGCATAGATTCCGTAAGATTGTTTCTTTCATGTAATTAGCAAGAGTCCATGAGCTAGTGACGTATGGGATATACATTCCTACCAGGAGGGGCAAAGTTTCCCAAACCTTAAAATGCCTATAAATACACCCCTCACCACACCCACAATTCAGTTTTACAAACTTTGCCTCCCATGGAGGTGGTGAAGTAAGTTTGTGCTAGATTCTACGTTGATATGCGCTTCGCAGAGTGCAGTGAATGTCAGAGGGATGGGAAGAGAGTATTGCCTATTTGAATACAATGGTCTCCTTCTACGGGATCTATTTCATAGGTTCTCTGTTATCGGTCGTAGAGATTCATCTCTTACCTCCCTTTTCAGATCGACGATATACTCTTATATACCATTACCTCTACTGATTCTCATTTCAGTACTGGTTTGGCTGTCTACTATATGTAGATGAGTGTCTTAGGGTAAGTAAGTCTTATTTTATTATGACACTCTAAGCTATGGTTGGGCACTTTATATGTAAAGTTCTAAATATATGTCTTTAAACTTATATTTGCCATGATTCAGGATAATCAGTATTCCTTCATTCAGACTGTCAGTTTCATTATTTTGGGATAATGCATATAAATATATATTTTTTTCTTACCTTGAAAAATTTTCAATTGACTATTTTTCCCTGCGGGCTGTTAGGCTCGCGGGGGCAGAAAATGCTTCATTTTATAGTGTCATTTTTGGCGCAAACTTTTTTGGCGCAAAATTTTGTCATTTCAGGCGCCGTAGTTGACGCCTGAAGTTGTATTCAGACGATTTTTTTGCGCCAAAAAATGTGGGCGTCGGTTTCGGCGTCAGAGGATGTGTTGTCATACTTGGCGCCAAAAAATATGAGCATTGTAATTAGCGCCAAAAATGTGGGCGTATTTTTTGTTCCACTTTTTTCTCACATTAAGTCTCTTTTTTTCATTGCTTCTGGTTCTAGAAGCTTGTTATTTTGCATTTTTTTCCCATTCCTAAAACTGTCATTTAAGGAATTTGATAATTTTGCTTTATATGTTGTTTTTTTCTATTACATATTGCAAGATTTCTCGTATACTGTTCCTGTTTCAAAACATACTGAGGGATTCCTGTTGTCTGAGTTCAGTCCTACCAAAGCTAAGTTCATTTATTTTAAATGTTATGAATGTTTATCTTTAGCTATGGTTTGTTATAAGTTATCATGATAAACTTTTACATGCAGAATCCATTAGTATTTATGCTTTATGTATTGCTATTCTTTTTACATCTTATATACAAGATATGCTTAGAAAATTTATAAGAATATTTTTCTGATTCTATTTTAAAGGCTTTGTCTGACATCGCGCCTTCTAATAAAAAAATTTAGGTCTTTTTCAAACTTCTTTTTTAATTGTTGAAGTTTCAAATGACCAACAACATACTGATTTATCCTTCTCTGGTGATGTTTTTTTCATTCAGAATTTTCTTCATCAGATATTGACACTAACAAATCTACTTTTTTATTTTTTATTAGAGTACATTTGTTCTTTGTTGAAAAGGTGTTGATTATTTTGGATATTGAGGTAACTAGTACGACTAGCTAACATTTTATTTCTGCTTATTTTTTTCTGTGTTTTCAGAGGGTTTTTTCCAGTTCCTCATACTAGGGAATGGAATAGGCTGAGAATTTTCTTTTATTCCTTCTTCAAAGGTTTTAAATTATATTCTTTGCCGGCAGTTAAATTCAATTTTGAGGGTTCTCCAATTTAATGGAGCTATCTCTACTCCTGCTAAATATGCTATTGTTTCTATAGCAAAATAGTATTTATTTTCCTTTTAGATGGTTGTATCTTATTTAAGGAAAATGAATTATTTTCAGGTACTTTTCTTGGACCTGTGATTTATTTGGATGATGTTGCAATTGCTTCATTTTTCTGTTTACTTTAAGATCAAATATCAGATTATGATTTATTTAGCATTGTTAAGGGACAAAATCTACTGCTCATTTGAGGTTCAGACTAGGTGCTGTTGCATTTGTCTTGTTGTCTTGCATTTGTTGATTATGCAAGTCCAGAGTGTTGACTGGTCCTTTAACTGGATTAACATGCTAATAATTTCATTTGTGTCTTCATTTTATTGAATATTTTCGCAAATGAGGTTTAATTTATGTCTTTAGCTGTTTTAGCTAGAAGAATTTTGTGATTTCTAAAAAAAATCCATATTTCTTTTTTTCCAAGATAATCAATTATTTGGTTCATAATTGGATTCAATTCTTAACTGTTACTCTGGGCTTCAAGATTGAGTTCTAAGACTAAAACTTTAAGCTTATATTAGTTTGGTTGTTCTTACTAAGGAACGAAATCCTAAATTCTTATCCAAGTAACATGTTTTTAATTGGAAGTTTTTTAGTTCAAAATCAGCTCCCTAAATTTGCGTGTATGTGCCGTATTCCAGCTTGGCTGGTAAGGGGCAGGTTAAGATTTTTTTGAAATTTGTTTGGTTCTATTCGGTCCAAATTTCTTAGATTTTGGGTACAGAATAAAATTCAGAGTAAAACCGTCTGTGAGAAGTCTTTTTTTCTCTATTATATTCCAGCTATTCCAGTAAGGCTAACACTTTCCTTAAGTGTGTTTCAGTCCTATATATTTTGGGTAATGTTGAAGCGCGGCTGATCACCCGTTGGGGCTCAAGCGCTGCTCAGACCTGGAATCTTCTGGGGTATTTATTCCAGTTTCATTTTTAGGAACTGGGTTTTGGGGTTTTATTCAAAACTATTCATTGTTCCAAAGATAGAAAATCTTTTTTATATAAATATACCATCTTTTAGATTGGTATTCATATGGTCTATTCTGCCTTTTTTGGGGGTCAGTGATAGCATTATTTGTTTTCATTAGATACAATAGATGCATATCTTCATTTTCTGTTTTCATTCAGATTATTTTTATTTTCTGCGGAATCTCATATGATTCAACCTTGTTTTTTCAAGACATGGTTAGAGGATCTTTTTATCAAAATCTCTTGATTCCTCACACAAGGGTCACCTTTTTTAGGTTTCCAGATAGTTTGTGTCACTGTCTTTGTCTCTAACAGACAAGTGACAATTTTATTGGGTTCCGTCTGTCGGTACCTTCAGTCTCTATTATTTCCTTCAGTTGCTATATATGCATGGAAGTTTTAGGTCTTATGGCTGCAGCATTGGATTCAATTCCCTTTGCTCATTTTTCATAGAAAACCTTTCCAGTTTTTTTATGGTGAATAATGGTGCAGGGATTCTAGGTTTTCACTCTTTAAATCTTCGAATCCTAATGTTTATCTATCTTTGATTCAGTGATTAAGATCACCATCATTTAGTTCTACAGGTCTCTTTGATTCTTTTAACCTGGACCATGATCTCTACAGATGCGAGCCTTTTAGGTTGGGAGGCTGTCTGAGGATCTCTGTCAGCACAAGGGGTTTGGAAATCTCAGGAGGCGAGATTACCATTTGATATTTTGGAACTCCGTGCATTCTCAGAGTTCTTCAGTTGGTTTCTTTTTGAAGAAGAGACGTTTTTTGTTTTTTTCAGACAGTGTCACAACTGTGGTGTATGTCAATCATCAGGGTGGGACTATCAGTCCTTAGGCTGTGATAGAAGTATCTCGGATATTTGCTTGGGCTAAATCCAGCTCCTATCTAAATTCTGTGTTTTTTTCCCAGGTATAGACATTTGGGAAGCGGATTATCTCTGATAATCAAGCTTTACATCCGGGAGAATGGTCTCTTTACCCAGATATGTTTTTCAATTTTTCAGATATGAGGGCTTCCAGAAATAGATCTGTTGGCATCTCATCTAAACAAGGAACTTCCCAGGGGCCTATTCAGGTCCGGGGATCCTCAGGCGGAAGTAGCGTATGCATTGACACTTCCTTGGAATTAACATTCTGCCTATATCTTTCCGCCTCTAGTTCTTCTTCCAAAAGTGATTTCTAAAATTCTAATGGAGCGTTCGTTTGTACTGCTGGTGGCTCCAGCATGGCCTCACAAGTTTTGGTATGCGGATCTCATTCGGATAGCCAGTTGCCAACCTTGGACACTTCCGTTAAGACCAGACCTTCTATCTCAAGGCCCATTTTTCCATCAGGATCTCAAATCATTAAATTTGAAGGTATGGAAATTGAACACTTGATTCTTAGTCATAGAGGTTTCTCTGACTCAGTGATTAATGCTATGTTACAGGCTCGTAAATCTGTCTCTAGAAAGATTTATTATCGAGTTTGGGAGACTTACATTTCTTGGTGTTCTCATAAATTCTCTTGGCATTCTTTTAGAATTCCTAGAATTTTACAATTTCCTCAGGATGGTTTGGATAAGGGTTTGTCTGCAAGTTCTTTGAAAGGACAAATCTCTATTCTTTCTGTTCTTTTTCACAGAAAGATTGCTAATCATCCTGATATTCATTGTTTTGCACAGGCTTTGGTTCGTATCAAGCCTGTCATTAAGTCAATCTCTCCTCCTTAGAGTCTCAATTTGGTACTGAGGGCTTTACAGGCTCCTCCGTTTGAACCTATGCATTCTCTGGACATTAAATTACTTTCTTGGAAAGTATTGTTCCTTTTTGGCTATCTCTTCTGCTAGAAGAGTTTCTGAGTTATCTGCTCTTTCTTGTGGATCTCCTTTTCTAATTTTTTATCAGGATAAGGCAGTGTTACTTCCTGATATTCATTATTTTGTTCAGGCTTTGGTTCATATCAAACCTGTCATTAAGCCAATTTCTCCTCCTTGGAGTCTTAATTTGGTTCTGAAGGCTTTACAGGCTCTTCTATTTGAGCATATGCTTTCTCTGGACATTATTTACTTTCATGGAAATTATTGTTCTTTTTAGACATCTCTTCAGCTAGAACAGTTTTTGAATTATCTGTTCTTTCTTGTGAGTCTCCTTTTTCTGATTTTTTTCATCAGGATAAGGTGGTTTTTGCTGTCCTCATTTCAATTCTTACCTAAAGTTGTGAATTCTAACAACCTTAGGGAGGAATTATTGTCTTTTCCTAAGACTTCTTTGGTCAGATTCTTACATTCTTTGGATATGGTAAGAGTTTTGAAATCCTATGTTGAAGCTATTCCGATTTCAGACAGACTTCTAGTCTATTTGTTATCTTTTCTGGTTTTAGGAAGGTCAAAAGGCTTCTGCCATTTCTTTGGCATCTTGGTTAAACTTTTAATTCATCATGCTTATTTGGAGTCGGGTTGATTCCCGCCTCAGAGGATTACGGCTCATTCTACTAGGTAAGTGTCTACTTCCTAGGCTTTTTAAGAATGAAGCTTCTGTTGATCAGATTTGCAAAGCAATGACTTGGTCTTCTTTGCATACTTTTACTAAATTCTACCATTTTGATGTTTTTCTCTTCTTCAGAAGCAGTTTTGGTAGAATGGTACTTCAGGCAGCTGTTTCAGTTTGATTCTTATGCTTATAATTTCAGTTTTTTTCATTATAAAAATTGAAACTTTTGCTTTGGGTAGTGGATTAATTTTTCAGCGGAATTGGCTGTCTTTATTTTATCCCTCCCGCTCTAGTGACTCTTGCGTGGAAGTTCCACATCTTGGGTATCTGCTATCCCATACGTCACTAGCTCATGGACTCTTGCTAATTACATGAAAGAAAACATAATTTATGTAAGAACTTACCTGATAAATTCATTTCTTTCATATTAGCAAGAGTCCATGAGGCCCACCCTTTTTGTGGTGGTTATGATTTTTTTGTATAAAGCACAATTATTCCAATTCCTTATTTTTGATGCTTTCGCTCCTTTCTTATCACCCCACTTCTTGGCTATTCGTTAAACTGAATTGTGGGTGTGGTGAGGGGTGTATTTATAGGCATTTTAAGGTTTGGGAAACTTTGCCCATCCTGGTAGGAATGTATATCCCATACGTCACTAGCTCATGGACTCTTACTAATATGAAAGAAATGAATTTATCAGGTAAGTTCTTACATAAATTATGTTTTTTTTTGTTTTTTTTTTGTTTTTTTTAAGGTACAGACCATTGTTTCTGCAGTTGAGTTTAATCTTAGTTTTCTATATTCTGGGTTTAATATTTAGTTTCTATTGGGAACCAATTTCCTCATTATGGACCTTGATAGTAATCTAGCATTATCTTTTGACAAATGTTTGTACTGCTTGGAGGCTCAAATCATTCCTCCTGTGCAATTTTGCTCCACATGTTTAAAGATGTTATTGTCCAAGAATGAAGATACCCTCCCAGAGCCATCTGTCTCTCAGGATAATGTTGTCTGTACTATGCCTCGGCTTTCTCCTCAAACGTTCCAAGCTTTAACAGATTCACATGCAGTGCCCTGCGGTTCCTCTCAACCAGTTCCTGGGGGTGTTTATTTACCAGGAGATATTGCTGTGCAAATAACTTCTGCGGTTTCTGCAGCCTTATCAGCCCTACCTATTGCTGGTAAGAGAGAGAGGAAATCTAAGAACATATCTAATACCAAGAGTTCTGATTCCGGTAGTCAGCCTCTCTCACTTATCTGAGGATCATTCCTCAGTGGCTTCTGAGGGAGAGTTCTCAGGTTATGAAACTGCTGTTGCTAGTACAGCAGGTTCAGAGGAGGTTAATTTTAGATTTAAGTTTGATTCCCTTTTTACCGTCCCCTGTTTTTAAAAAGATGTTTCCTGTTGCTGACTCTGTGCGTGATTTGTGGCGCACCGTGCCTAAGGTAGAGGGCACTATATCCACTCTAGCCAAAATCATTCCCCTTGAGGATATTTCCTCTTTCAAGCACCCTATGGATGAGAAACTGGAAGCTTACTTAAGAAAGATGTTTCTTCATCAGGGGTTACAATGGTAACCATTTGCCAGTATTGCGACTGTTGCTGGTGCAACTCCTTGTCCGACCTTATTTCGGAGGAGACTACCATAGAGGAGATCCAAGATAGGATCAAGGCTCTAAAGCTGGCTAATTCTTTTATCCGTTATGTCAGCATGCAAGTCGTTAAGCTGGGAGTCAAAATGTCTAGCTTTGCTATTCTAGTTTGCAGAGCTCTGTGGTTGAAATCTTGGTCTGCGGATGTAAAATCCAAGTCCAAACTTCTGTCTTTTCCTTTTAAAGGCAAGACTTTATTTGGTCCTGGTCTGGCCGAGATCATTTCCGAAGTTACTGGTGGAAAGGGAGCTTTTCCTACCTCAGGACAAGAAAGGTAGACCTAAGGGTCGCCAGAATTCAAGTTTTCGTTCCTTTCGCAATTTCAAGGGACAAAAGCCTTCCTTCTCCTCTTCCAAGACGGAGCAACCCAGGACTTCATGGAGGTCTAGTCAACCTTGGAATAAAGGGAAGCAATCCAAGAAACCTTCCTCTTAAGCTAAGTCAGCATGAAGGGGCCGTCACCAATCCAGTCTTGGATCAAGTAGTGGGCAGACTGTCCTTTTAACAGGTTTGTTTTTGCGATGTCCCAGATCCTTGGCCAGTGGAAATAGTCTCCCAGGGATACAGGATAGGGTTCAAGTCTTGTGCCCCCCAGGGGCAGATTTCTTCTGTCAAGGTTATCTGTAAACCAGGTGAAGAGAGCGGTCTTCTTAAACTGCGTAAAGGAGCTATCTTCTCTTGGAGTGATTGTCCCAGTTCCTTTGACGGAACAGGGTCAAGGATTTTATTCAAGATGGAACTTGTCAACCCATATTGGACCTCAAGTGTCTGAACAAATTTCTCAAGGTCTCATCCTTCAAAATGGAAACTATACATTCCATTCTACCCTTGGTTCAGGAGGGTCAGTTTATGACTACCATTGACCTGAAGGACGCGTATCTTTACGTTCCTATTCGCAGGGAACATCACCAATTCTTGCGGTTTGCATTTCTAGACAAACACTTCCAATTTTTGCCCTTCCCTTTGGCCTTCCCACAGCTCCTCTGATCTTTACAAAGGTTCTAGGGGCCCTTTTGGCGGTGGTCAGATCTCAGGGGCGGTGGCGCCATACCTGGACGATACCTTGGTTCAAGCACCATCTTTTCATTTAGAAAAATCCCATACAGACTCGCTGTTGTCTATTCTACGTTCCCACGGGTGGAAACTAAATCTGGAGATGTTTCCTGGTGCCAGACTCCAGGGTATGCTTTTTGGGAATGGTCATAGATTTTCTCTGTGCATGAAGATTTTTCTGACAGACGTCAGAAAAGCCAAACTTCTTGCTTCTTGCCTTTCACTTCAGTCCTCTGTGTCAATCATTGCTCAGTGTATGGAGGTAATTGGTCTAATGGTTGCTTCCATGGACATTATTCCTTTTGCTCGTTTCCATCTGAGACCTCTACAGTTATGCATGCTCAGACAATGGAACGGAGACCACTCGGGCCTCTATCAGAGGATATTTCTGGACTCCATGATGAGAGACTCTCTATCCTGGTGGGTCTCCCAGGACCATCTGTATCAGGGCACATGCTTGCTGAGACCCTCTTGGGAGATTGTGACTACAGATGCCAGCCTGTCGGGCTGGGGAACAGTTTGGGGTTCTTTAAAGGCTCAGGGTCTGTGGTCTCGAGAGGAGTCTTCTCTTCCAGTAAATATCCTAGAGTTGAGAGCAATCTTCAATGCTCTTTCTTGGCCTCAACTGTGTTTAGTCCGGTTTATCGGGTTCCAGTCAGACAACATCACCTCGGTGGCGTATATAAACCACTAGGGAGGAACTCGAAGTTCCTTAGCTATGAAGGAGGTGACTCACATTCTCCAGTGGGCGGAGTCTCACGATTGTCACCTCTCTGCCATCCACATCCCAGGGGTGGACAACTTGGAAGCGGATTACCTGAGCAGGCAGACTTTTCATCCCAGGGAGTGGGCCCTTCACCCGGAGGTATTAACAATAATAAACCACAGGGGGTTCCGGAGTTGGATCTGATGGCGTTGCGTCTAAATACCAAGCTTCCAAGGTACGGATCAAGAGATCTGCAAGCAGCACCGATCGGCGCTCTGGCGGTTCCTTCAGTCTCCTATACCTGTTTCCTCCGTTTGCCCTTCTTCCTCTGGTAATTGCTCGTATCAAACAGGAGGGCGTTGGTGATTCTAATAACTCCTGTCTGGCCTCACAGGATCTTGTTCGCGGATCTGGGGAAAATGTCATCTCTTCCACATTGGAAATCGCCTTTGAGAAAGGACCTTCAACTTCAGGGTCCCTTCCTCCACCCAAATTTAGATTCTCTGAAGCTGACTGCTTAAATATTGAACGCTTAGTCTTGTCTAGGCGTGGTTTTTCTGACAAGGTCATTGATACCATGCTTCAGGCTCGTAAACTGGTTACTCGCAAAATTTACTATAAGTTATGGCATTAATACCTTTTATTAGTGCAAATCCAAGGGTTTTTTCTTGGAGTCAGGTGAGGGTTCCCTGCATTTTGTCTTTTCTTCAGGATGGCCTGGAGAAAGGTTTGTCAGTCAGATCTCTGCACCGTCTATTCTTTTGCATAAACGTCCGGCAGATCTGCCAGATGTTCAACCTTTTGTTCAGGCCTTGGTTTGAATCAGGCCTGTGTTTAAACCTGTTGCTCTTCCTTGGATTCTTAAGCTTGTTCTTAAAGTTTTGCAGCAGGCTCCGTTTGAGCCAATGCATTGGGTTGATATTAAGTTGTTATCTTGGAAAGTTTTGTTTCGCCTTGCTATTTCTTCTGCTCACAGAGTTTCTGAGCTTTCAGCTCTGCAGTGTGATTCCCCTTACCTTATTTTTCATGCGGATAAGCAGGTCCTTCGTACTAAGTTGGGATTTCTTCCCAAGGTAGTATTGGATCGCAACATCAATCAGGAAATTGTTGTTCCTTCTTTTTGTCCTAATCCTTCTTCTCTGAAGGAACACCTGTTGCATAATCTGGATGTTGTGCATGCTCTAAAATTTTATCTACAAGCAACTAAAGATTTTCAGAAGTCTACTGCCCTGTTGTTTTCTCTGATAAGCGTAAGGGTTAGACCACTTCTTCTACTCTTTCTCTCTGGTTGAGAAGTGTTATCCGGTTGGCTTATTCGACAGCTGGACAACAGTCTCCTGAGAGAATTAAGACTCATTCCACTAAACAAATATGCAAGGCGGCCACTTGGTCCTCGTTGCATACCTTTTCCAAATTCTACAAATTTGATACTTTTTGCCTCGGCTGAGGCTTCTTTTGGGAGGAAAGTTCTTCAAGTGGGTGGGTGGTGCCTTCTGTTTAGGCCGCCTTGTTCTCCCGCACTTCCATTCTGTGTCCTCTAACTTGTGTATTGGTTCCCACTAGTAATAAGAATGGATTTGTGGACTCTCCATGCCATTGGAAAGATAACAAATGTATGCTTACCTGATAAATTCTTTTCTTTCCTGGCATGGAGAGTCCACGACCGGCCCTTAATTTGATTTAAGATGGCTTTTTTGTATAAACCTCTGGTACCTCTATACCCTTGTCATCTTCTCTTTCCATATTCCTTCGGCTGAATGGGAAGTAGGAGTGATACTTAACAGCTCTGCTGGGGTGTTCTTTGCCCCTTCCTGGGGGCCAGGAGTTGAATTCCCACTAGTAATTAGAATGAATTTGTGGACTCCATGCCAGGAAAGAAAATTAATTTATCAGGTAAGCATAAATGTGTTTTTTCATTTTATTACTTTCTTTACACTGCTCTAACAGGAACGTTTTCCTAGTAAGGGGCATACCTGTGTTACCCATTAATACAGGAGAGTTTCTGTCAGGGAATTATAGACTCCATGTATAGCAGGATACTATCCCTGTATCAGAGAGATCACTTCCCTTTGCTCAGGATAGTTTCTTGATGGGATCATGGCGAGGTGCTTGTGAACTATCTCTTTATTTGTTGAATGACTAAGGGGCCACAGATTTAGGCAGTATAACAAACTGCAAGGAGCTCATCGGGGTTGTCTGCCTTGGTATAAGGGTGAATTATGTCTGTACCCTCCTAGCAAGCAGTTACTTTCTAAGCGGTTCGCTTAAATCTGTCACAGTTCTGTGGAGAATTTGTAGTTTCCACCGCTGTGCGAGATTACAACACAGCGGCCAGCGGATACTGTGACAGAAATCTGGATCACTAGGAAGTGGTGAGTACTTAGGGTTTAGTGAGCTAGTGGGGGCCCTTTCAATATCGGTATTTACTAACGGGAGTTACTAATTAAATTCTGTTTATTATTCTCATTGCTGGTTTGGGACTTCTAGGAAGGGCTTGAGAGTTCACAGGGGTAAGGATGGAGCTGGGTGTGGGATGAAGAAGTTTCTGATATTCTCGCTGATAAGAATAAGTGTCTTTTATGCAAGATTAACACTGTATGCCCTCCAGTTCAGCACTGCAATCCCTGTTTGCTATCTGTTTTCCACTCTTATTCTGCTCAGACCTCTGTGGCGGCAATTGTCCCAGCTCCTTAACCTATGGTGCAAGGTCCCAGTTGTCTAGAGGTGGGTATAAGTCACTCTGATACTTCTCCTCTGCCAACGCCAAATACAGAAGGTGTTTGCACTGAGGCAACAGGTTTAAAGTACCGTGTGCACTGCCTCCAGATTTTACTTTGCAGCTCCAAACTGTAGTATCGGCAGGTCTTTGGGCCTTACCACCTGTAGGTAAGCGCAAAAGAAAGAGCAAACGCTGCTCTTCGGAATCTAAGGCCAGCGACTCTGCTGGTGGGGTCCCTGTCTGACTGTTTCATCTATCAGATGATGAAGATTCCTCCTCTAGCATGGATGGGGAATTGTCTGTGTCTGATTCTCCTGTTGAATCTGACGAGGAGGAGGAGCATGTTGTCTTTAGATTTAAAATGGCACATATAAGGTATTTACTTGGAGAGGTTCTAAAGACTCTAGGTGTACCAGAGCCTACGATGTCTGAGGACAAACCCGTACATAAACTAGATATCATCATCAGACCTAAGCAGAATGCTTCAGATGTTTTCCCTGTCACTCTATTGCTATCTGATATAATCTCGTAGTGGGAAAAGCCAGAAGTCCCCTTTTCCCTTTCTCCCTTCTTTCACAATGTTATTCCCAGTTACAGGGGCTCTCTTGTGCCTAAGGTGGACAGGGCTATCTCTACCATAGCCAAAAGAACCTCTATCCCCCCAGAGCAGGGGGCAGTAACCTTGGCTCTTCAGATGTTTTGGAACTACATTTCCCATTTTGCCAAGACATTATTTAGGCTGTTTGAGCATCATGGGAAATGTAGTTCCAAAACATCAGGAGAGCCAAGTTTGCTGACCCCTGCCCCAGGGGATAGTACATCCTTCAAGGATCCCATGGATAGAAGATTGGAAGGTTATTTGAGGACTCCTTTTTCAGCCTGCAGTCAGCATTGCGGCGGTAGCAGGCGCAGCTGCCTTTTGGTGTGATATCTTGTCAGAATTATTTTCCATAGAATCCCTGTTGGAGGAGATTCAGGGTCGTATCCAGACCCTTAAGACTGCAAACTCTTTTTTATTTGTGATGCGATCGTTCAGATTGTGCATATCAATTCAAAGAATGTTAGCTTCGCTGTGCTGGCTAGTAAAGCTCTTTGATTGAAATCCTGGTCAGCAGATATGGTTTCCAAGTCTCAATGATTATTTTTGGCATTTCTTTCTTTAGTCCCGAGTGCCAAAAAAGTCAGAAGACGGCTTTTCTACAATGCGTTTCAGACCTCCAATCAATGGAAGTCATCGCAGTTCCCCCAGAAGAAGTGGGCGAAGGATTTTATTAAAACCTCTTTGTTGTGCCAAAAAAGGAGGCATTTCGTCCTATCCTGGACTTAAAGTCTCTCAACAAGTTTTTGAAGGTTCCTTTCTTCAAGATGGAAACTATGAGATCTGGTTCTTTAGGGACAATTTATGACCACTGTGGATTTAAGACACGTATCTTCATATTCCAATTCACCAGGACAATTTTCGATACCTTTTTAGATTTGCCTTCCTGGACAAACCTTTCCAGTTTACGGCTCTTCCCTTTTAGTATTGCTACAGCTCCTAGGGTTTTTACAAAGGTTCTGGTGTCCATTTTAGCAGTGGTCAGGCTGCTGGGCATCTCTGTAGCTCCTTACTTTGTCGATATCTTGGTTCAAGCTCCATCTTTTCAGTTAGCAGCCTCTCACACAGCAGAGTTACTCTGGTGTCTTCAGACTCATGGTTGGAAAATAAATCTTCAGAAGCGAGTGAGTTTCCTAGGAGTGATCATAGACTCCATGGTTATGAAGATATTTCTCACAGAACAACGCAAGGTCAAGCTATAGTGAGCTTTTTGATGTCTTTGGTCTACCCCCCTGTCCTTCAGTGGCTCAGTGTATGGAGGTAGTGGGACTCATGATGCAATTCTGTTTGCTCGCTTTCACTTACGTTTGCTACAATTGTGCAAGCTTAGTCAGTGGAACGGAGATCTCTCAGATCTTACTCAGGTCATCCGAATAGATCAGACCACCAAGGATTCATTGATTTGGTGGCTATCTCCCGAACCTTTTTAGCAGGAGGTGTGTTTCCTTTGACCCTTCTGGGAACATTTAACTACAGATATAATTTCAGCCGTGGCATATGTCAACCATCAAGGTGGGGACACAGCTCTCTGACAATGAGAGAGATGTCTCGTATTCTTTCTTGGACGGAGAGACACCAGTGTCTCAGATCTCAGCAATTCATATCCCAGGATTTGAGAATTGGGAAGCGGATTACCTAAATTTCCAGACCCTTCACAGAGGGTAATGGTCCCTCAATCAGGAGGTGTAAAACAGTGGGAGTCGCTGGAGATAGATCTCATGGCTTCAACTTCAAGCTCCCGAGATACTGGTTTTGGGGTGAGGGGCCCTCAGTCGGAGGTCATGGATGTCTTGGCGGTACCATGGCATTACCGTCTGGTCTATCTTTTTTTCCTCCAATAGTTCTTCCCCCAGTAGTGGTGAGAATCAAACAGGAGAGCGTTCTACCCATCAAGGTTTCTAATTTACTCCTATTATCAAATTTTCTTCATTCTCTTGGAATCTTTATTTGAAATGCTAGAATGTAAGTTTAGATGCCGGACCATTTTTGGTGAAGAACCTAGGTTGTTCTTGCATATTGGTGGATACATTCACCCACCAATAAACAAGTGCTGTCCAGTGTCTGAAACAAAAAATAGCTGATGCCTTCTTTTTCAATTAAAGATAGCAAGAGAATGAAGTAGAATTGATAATAGGAGTTAATTAGAAAGTTGCTTAAAATTGCATGCTCTATCTTAATCACGAAAGAGAAATAATTTGGGTTCAGTGTCCCTTTAAGGTTAGTCAGCATGCACCATTTGAGCCTATGCATTCTTTTGATATCAAGTTACTTTCTTGGAAAGTTTTTTTTTTTTTTTTTGCCGGTTTCCTCAGCCTGTAGAGTTTGATTTATCAGCTCTTTTGTGTGATCCCTCTTACCTGGTATTTCATCAAGAGAAGTCTTCTAGTTTGTGTTGTTTTCTGGCAAGTGCAAATGTCAGAAAGCTTCTGCTGTTCCTTTATCCTCTTGGTTGAGGAGTGCTTTCCATATTGCTTATTTAAAGACAGGTCATCAGCCTCCTCTACATATAACTATCCACTTGTTCAGTGTCCACATCCTGGGCTTTTAAGAATGAGGCTTTGGTTGAACAGATATGCAAAGCTGCTACCTGGTCATCTCTTCATACATTTACTAAATTTTACCAATTCAATGTTTTTTGCTTTGGCGCAGGCATCCTTTGGCAGGAAGGTTCTACAAGCAGTGGTGACTAGTAATTAGGTAGCTGCCTTGCTATTTTTATCCCTAAATTCTTTGTGAATTCCACTGCTTGGGTATAGATTCCCACATGCAAAGTATGGAATTTGTGGACTCTCACTACCAGTAGCAGTTCACAACCCAGGTGTGAGCAACTGGTAAGCGGATTATCTCAGCCATCAATCGGTTCATCCAGGAGAGTGATATCTTCGATCAATTAGTGATCAAATGGGGTCTACTGGACATAGATCTGATGGTCTTTCATTTAGATCACAAACTTCCAATGTATTGTGCAAGATAGAGATCCAAAAGCTCAACTGATAGACACCATGGTATGTCCATGGAATTTTCATCTAGTGTACCTGTTTCCTCAGTTCTTCTTCCTAGAGTAATTGCTTCAATCGAACAGGAGTCAGCTCTTGGCTCAAAAAGGTAATTCACAAGGCTTACTTGGTGGTAGGAAAGTAGCCTCCTAAGCACATCACAGCTCATTCTACTAGATCGGTTTCAACTTCTGGTGCTTTTAAAAGTTATGCATCTTTGGAGCAGATTTGCAATCTTCTCCGCATACCTTTTCAAAATGTTACCTTTTTTTTTATGTTTTTGCTTTTTCTCAAGCAGCTTTCGGCAGGAAAGTCCTTCAGGCCACAGTGTCTAATAAATAGGAATTGCCAGAATATTGTCCCACACATTCTGTGACATGGGCTATCTGCTTGTGTATTATTCCCACATGTTATGGAGCCCTATGGACCATCATTTTTACAAAAGAAAAAAAAAATTGTGCTTACCTGATTCTTTTCTTTCGGAAATATGATGATCCATAGGCCCCGTCCGTTTTTAATTTGTGGGTGATAGTTCTAATTTGCACCTCTATATACCCTTCTTTTGTCTTTTCTACCTATCTGTTTCTTATTCTGTGCTCTGCTATTCATTAAACTGAGGAGAGGTGGGAGGGACTTTAAGCTCTTGTGTGGGTTCTTTGCCTCTTCCTAGTGGTGGGAATTATATCCCACATGTTATGGAGCCCTATGGACCATAGTCATTCCGAAAGAGAAAAATTTCAGGCAAGCATACATTTTTTTTTTTCTTCACGTTCTTTTGCACATTTCCTCCTTCCCTCCTCCCTGCACATTTCCTGCTTCCCTCCTCCCTGCACATTAGCCATTTCCTTGAGTCAGTCGCTCCTATTTTTTTTCTCCAGACTATAACGTGTATCATGAGTGGATAAGGCGCTCTGCACCAGGAGTGAAGGGGAGTTATTTCTAGCAGCATTATCTGATTTGTATTTCTGCTGTATTATTATACATCTGTTTTCCATCTTAATATGAGGAGAAACCATCCCAACTCATATTAACAGCTCTATAGGCAATCAGCGTTGACTAATTTCGCTGCCTGCTTTCTTCACTCAAGTCCATGTCAGAAGCGATGCTACCATCTGTCACACTTGAAGGGCCATGTTCCTGTTCCACGGCGTAGATTCTGGTAAGATTGTTTCGTATTTTATACATGTATGATAGCGTCCCAGTGTGACTCCTTTTATCTGTATAGAATCAAGGGTTAATATCTCCTTAGGGGGGTTATTGAACAGGGGGGAATAATCTTATATGATTATTTGATTTTATGCTGCTTTTATGTGTGAGATGTTATGGGCTTATAGGCTGTTATGAAATATTCAAGTTCACTTTCACTTTGAGAGCCATGCAGCTTACAAGCTTGGCGCACTTTCTCATAGCAGGGACGGTTCTGCATTGTGCACTGTGATTCATTTCCTTTTTTCCTGACCGGGTGTCTGTCAGAGAGGAGTCATAAATCTCTGTACTGTCTGGGTCATAGGAGGTGGTGATTGCCCCAGCCATTAGGGTATAAGGGTGCCGTTTTTTTTAATAAAATAAGATGTTTCATTTCTTTAGTTCTCCAGTTATTGCACTAGTGATGGAGGATTCTGTTACTTTAGCGGGCACTCCCTCTATTCCTAATGAGTAAATCCTGTTTATATGGTGAGGAGGCCTTAGTTCCGCCCTCTCAATTATGTTCCAGATGCCTTGATAATGTGATAATATCAAACATGTTTGATACCACGGAGCCGTCCACCTCTGAGGAGCACATTCTTATATCTCTACACATGCAGTTTTCCCGTAGCATTGCTGATCCTCCATCTGGAGGGGGGCTTTTTTTCACCAGACGTTACTGCGCAGTTCAGACGACTGTGTCTGCGGCCTTTAATGCTTTACCTCGCCCTGCTAAGTGCATGGTTACATATTGCACTCCTTTCCAGAGTACATCAGATAATTTATTGGATTTAACTGAGTGTTATCCGAGAATGAAGTTCTTTCTGAGACTTCAGAGTATAAACATTCTGGGTCGGAGTCTGCTGACTCTAAACCTCCGGCTGCGATGGAACCAGACTTTAGTTTAGGAATTTGCGCTTTCTTCTAAGGGAAGTTTTTTTGGCGAATTCAGAGGTTCCAGAGGCCAAATTGCCTGATGAACCTTTAATTCCTAAATTGGATAGAGTTTGAGGACAGGGTGGTACTCCTGTTAGATGGTGAACATTATTAAGAATGAATGGGACAGGATTGGATTCCTTTTCCCACTCTTCTCCCTTTAACAAATTGTCCCTGGTCCTAGACTTCCAATGGAGTTATAGGATTTGATCGGGATGGAGGATCCCCTCAACGTTACTCAGAAAATGATTTACAGCCTTGATGGTTGTTAATTCTTTTATCTGTGCTGCTATTAGGCAGTTTATTCGCTTGCATGCTATGGCTTCAGCTTTTTCTGTTCAGGCCCGTCGGGCTCTGGCTGAAGTCATGGTCTGCGGATATGACTTCTAAGTCTAAACTTCTTCCCTCCCTTTTAGGGAATTACTTTGTCTGGTCCACGGTCACAGGGGGCAAGGGTGCCCTACTACCGCAAGAGTATATGAACTAATCTAAGGGATGATTTACGTTCTGATAAAGCCCATGTCAGCAGTCCTCCGCTAAGCCAGAGCAAACCAAGAGTTCTTGAAAGCCGGCTCATTTCTGGAATAATGCCAAGCAGAGCAAGAAGCCCGCCGAGTCTATATCGGCATGAAGGGCAGTCCCTGGTCCTCTTCTCGATCGTGTAGGGGGCAGTATGTCGCTCTTTTTCAGTCACTTGTCAGGGACATGCAAGATCCATGGGTTCTGGAGGTCATAGCTCAGGGTTACAAGATAGGTTTTAAGTCTCAGCCACCCAAGGACAGATTCCTCCTGTCTTCCTGATCAGAAAAGTGGCAAGCCTTTCTGGGGTGTGTACGGGATCTGTCCTCTAGAAGTTATTGTCCCGGTGCCTATCGCAGTGAGAGGTTTGGGATACTGTTCAAACCTTTTCGTGGTCCCTAAGGAGGAGGGAACTTTCAGTTCCGATTCTTGACCTAAAGTGCTTAAGCAGGTTTTTTAATGTACCCCTCGTTTAAGATGGAGACTATAATGTCCATTCTTCCCGTCGTTTGAGAGGGGTAGTTCATGACCACAATAGATCTGAAGGATGCTCCCTTCTCTACCAATCCTCAAAGACATGTTCCTAAGCTTTGCATTCCTGGACCAACACTTCCAGTTTATTGCCCTTCTGTTTGGTCTAGCTAAAGAATTTTTTTTCGAAGAGTGGACCATTCGGTATATCTCCTTGGTCTTCTTCGATCCCATGGATGGCAGATAATCTAGGGAGAGTTCTCTTGTATCAAGTACCAGGGTAGAATTCTCGGGTACTATAATAGTCTCCATAGACATGAGAATATTTCTAACAGACCAGAGACGTTGCAAGCTAGCTTCAACATGTCTTGCCCTCCAGATCTCCTTAAGGCCATCTGTGGCTCGGTGCATGAAGGTGATTGGTCTTATGGTGTCCAGCTTGGACATCATTTCCTTTGCCACGTTTCACCTCAGACTGTTGCAACTGAGCATGCTGAACTAGTGCAGCAGCGATCATTCGGATCTGTCTCAACAGATTTCTCTGGACAGCCAATCGTGAGAATTGCTCGCTTGGGGGTTTTGTCCAGAGCACTTGTCCTGAGGGACGTCCGTCTCAAGACCATCCTGGGTGATTGTGACTACATTTGCGAGTCTGTCAGGATGGGGAGCTGTTTGGGGTGCCAGGAAGGCACAGGGCCTCTGGTCTCAGGGGGTAAAGCTCTCTCCTGATCTTATTTCGGATCTTCAGGCAGTATACAATGCTCTGAAGGCTTGGCTTCTGCTGGGTTCCTCCCAGTTAATCAGATTCCAATCAAACAATATATCCTTGGTGGCTTACATCAACCATCAGGGGGAACAAGAAGCTTCCTAGTTTTGAGGGAAGTATCTCGGATTCTGGTGTGGGGGAGACCCGCATTTGTTCGCTGTCAGCAATCCACATTCCGGGTGTGGACAACTGGAAAGCGGATTTCCTCAGCAGGCAATCATTTCATCCGGGAGAATGGTCTCTCCATCCTGAGTGTTTGCAGAGATTTGCAGGAGGTACAGGGATCCTCAGGCGGACCTAACAGATGCATTAGCAGTGCCTTGGAGGTTCAACCCAATTTATCCTTTCTGACCGTTTCCACTACTTCCTAGTTTAGTGGCTTGAGTCAAGCAGGCGTCAGTGATACTGACTGCTCCGTCTTGGCCGTGAAGGATATGGTTCGCGGATCTAGTGGGGATGTCATCATCTCCTCTGTGGAAGTTACCTTGTCACAGGGATCTGCTGACCAAGGTCTCTTTGTTCATCAATGTCTAGATTCTCTGAGGCTGACTGCGTGGAGATTAAACACTTAGTCCTAGTCAAGAGAGGGTTTTCTGAGAGAGTTATTTTTACTCGCATTCAAGCTCGTAAGCTGGTTGCTCGTCACATCTATCATAAGGTGTGGAGGACCTACTTATTCTGTTCTCCAGGATAAACTGGAGAAGGGCTTTTCTGCAAGTCCCCTGAAGGGACAGTTTTCGGCCCTGTCTGTTACTGCACAAGAGGTTTGCAGAGCTTCCAGGTATGCAGCCATTTGTTAAGGCTCTGCTGGGATCAGACCTGTGTTTAGATCTAAGGCTCCTCCTTGGAGTTTAAGTCTTGTTCTTAATGTTTTGCAACGGGCTCCATTGGAGCCTATGCATTAAGCAGACATTAAATTGTTTTCTTGGAAGGTTCCTTTCTACTGGCTATTGCTTCTGCATGCAGAGTATCTGTGATTGCTGCATGCTGAATGCATCCCTCCTTATTTGGCTTTTCATGCCGATAAGGATGTTCTACAAACCGAGTTAGGTTTTCTTCCTAAGGTTGGGGCCGCCTCTCTTTTTTTCCCCTCCCGTTAGCATTCCGTGTACTCTTGAGCTTGTGTATATGTTTCCCACAAGTAAGGAATGCAGCTGTGGACTCTTCCCATATTAAGATGGAAAACATAAATTATACTTACCTGATAATTTAATTTCCATCTGTAAGGGAAGAGTCCACAGCTCCCCGCCCGTGTTCTCTGACGGCGGCCCTAAATTTGAATTTTTTTCTTCTGGCACCTTTTTCACCCTGATAAAATATGAAACTATCTTGCCAGAATCTACGCCGTAGAACAGGAACACGGCCCTTCACGTGTGACAGATGGTAGCATCGCTTTTGACATGGACTTGAGTGAAGAAAGCAGGCAACGAAATTCGTCAACGCTGATTGCCTATGGAACTGTTAATGAGTCGGGATGGTTTCGCAGAAAGACTCTCCCTGCATCTCCGGACTCTAACTTTCATCCATGCTCACACTGAGAGGCTGACAGGACTACTTAAAACTCCAGTACCATCTCGAAGAGGACTACCCTCCATAAGTGACTACTCCTAAATCTTCTAACACTTCTCTGCCAACCTCCTGTTACGAAAGGCAAAGAATGACTGGGGTTATGAGGAAGTGGGGGAGGTATTTAAGCCTTTGGCTGGGGTGTCTTTGCCTCCTCCTGGTGGCCAGGTTAAGTATTCCCCACAAGTAAGGAATGAAGCTGTGGACTCTTCCCATACAGATGGAAATTAAATTATCAGGTAATCATAATTTATTTACATTTACATATATTATTTTTTGTTGGCAGTCTGATTTGTGCCCATTACTGGATCTAGCCTCACACTTGTCTCTACAGCTCATAATTCTCTGCCTGTGTACTCCTTTTGTATTTTGACTATAATTTACAATATGTTGCAGACTGGGACTGTCCCTTCTGGAAGTCCTCCATTAAAAGGGAGGTCTTCTGATTTATTTATTGCCTTTAAATAAATAAATGGTATGTTTTGTAAGTTGACTACTGTATTTCCTCCAGCCCAACTTTGCCATTCTTGTTTAAACTCTTTAATTCTTCATTTGTTACCCCTAAGGTAGTTTGTCCGCTTTCTGTGGAACCTTCTAAGGGGAGCCACATTGACTTAAATCCAGGTTTTAAGGCCTTTGTCAGGTCTACTATTACTGAAGTAAGCGAAGGTGTATTTCTTCTCAGACTTCTGTTAAAAGGGGTATTTATCTGTCTTATCTAGTTCTGCTAGATCCGGTCAGTATTCTGATACCTCTGATCCGTCTTCACAGGGGGAAATATCTTCTAAAGATCACAAATCTATTCCTTATCAAAATTCTGAGGCTGCTTCTTTTAGATTTAAGGTTCAATATTTGCGCATTTTGCTTCAGGAGTTGTTACAGACAGCCGGTGGAGGATAAGCTTGTTAAACAACTGTATTTTATTTTTAGGCCAACAGCTTAGCCTGTGGCGGTCTTTCCTGTTCCCGAGTTGGTTTTTTAGATAATTTAGAAGAAATGGAACAACCTAGGATTCCTTTTATTCTGTCTCCAAAGTTAAAAATGTTTCCGATTCCTTCTTCCAATCTCGAGCTTTGTGTATCAATTACAAAGGTTGATGGAGCAATTATCACTTTGGTTAAGACCACCCCCAATCCTTAGGAGGACAGGAAGCTAGAAGGCTATCTTAGAAAACATTTCTTTCAAGAGGGGGGGAGGGGTCTTATTCCAACCAGCACTTGAAATCTCTTGTCTTGCTGGTGCGGCATCTCTTTGTGATTCTTTAGCTTCAGTTGAGGCTTTATTGGAGGATATTCAGGATGGTTTAAGACTTTTGAGTCTATCTCCTGCATTTGTGATGCAGTGATTGGAATTATCTGCATCAATGAAAAAAATATGACCTTGGCTGTTCTCTCTAGAAGGGCTTTATGGCTAAAGCCCTGGTCTAATTTCTAAGAGTAGACTTAACTTTTTTTTTCTGCAAGGAAAGGTTTTCTTTGGTCCAAGTTTAGATGCCATCATTTCCATGGTTACAAGTGGTAAGGAAGCCTTACTACCTCAAGATAAGAAATCAAAGTCTAAGGGCAGACTTAATAATAGATTTTGTCAGTCTCAGACCTAGTCCACATAAAAAGCTATCCTATCTGGAACAAATCTAAGCAGAACCAGAAGTCTTCTGATTGTAAGTAGGCCTAAAGGTGTTGTCTCCAACCCAGACTTGTTGCAGGTAGGGGACAGATTGAGCCTTTTTTCAAAAGGACTGGTCACAGTCTGTTCAGGACCCTTGGGTACTAGATAGAGTATCTCATGGTTACAGAATGTTTTCAATCACGACATCTTCACGGGAGGTTTCTTCTTTCACGTTACAAAGATTCCTGAGAAGAAAAATTGCTTCTTTTTTTTTTTTTTAGTGTTTAGGAGCTGGTACTCGTGGGGAGTGGTCATACTTTTTCTTACTTCTGATTCAGTAAGGGTTTCTACTCAAATCTTTTCCTTGTTCCAAAGGAGGAGGGAACCTTCAGACCCATTAAGGACCTGATAACTTTAAACAGGGTTTTGAGAGTTCCTGCTTTCAAAATGGAAACTACCAGGACTATTTTTCCTTTAGTTAAACAGGGTCAGTTTATGACCACATTAGCTTAAAAGGATGCATATCTTGATATTCCTATACACAAGGGCCACCATCAATTTCTTCAGTTTGCTTTTCATGACAAGCACTTCCAATTTGTAGCTCTTCTGTTTGGATTAGCTATGGTGTCCAGAATCCTAACCAAAGTTCTACAGGCTTTATTGTCAGTCATCGGAGACAAGGGCATTAACACTTTACCTAAACAAAGTTTCAGGCTTTATCTTTAGCAATAAACTACTGTTGTATCGTCGCAATCATAGCTGAAAGGTAAGTGCTTCCTAGAGTTCTCTGATTACACAGAAAAAGGGTCTCCTTAGGATTGATTCCACAGAAAAGGGTCTCCTCCTTAGGATTGATTATAGACAATGTGAAAATGTGTCTGTATTTGACACAGCACAAACTTCAGTCAGCTTGCCTGAAGCTTCAGTCTGTCTCTGCTTTCGGTAGGTCAGTGCATGGAGGTAGTGGGTCTGAAGATGACTGTCAGATTCCATTCTGTGTGCACATTTTAAACTGCGTCCTCTTCAGTTTTGCATGTTGAAGCAATGGAATGGGGATTGGAAAAATCTTTCTGAAATTATTCAAGTTGGATACTTTATTAAGGCAATTGCTTTTTGGTGGACATCTCTCCAGAGCATATCTCAGGGAATGTCTTTTCTTCGTACAATCTTTAGGGTTCTCCAGGCTTGGCCTTCTCTCATAGCAGTACCTATCGGACATCATAACTGTTGTAGCCTGCATCAATTATTAGGGATGGATTAAGCAGCCGGCATTCTGTCCTTGGCAGAGTTCCATCAGTGTACCGTTTTAGCAGTTCACATTACAGGAGTCAACAATTGGGAGGCAGACTATTTATTTGAGTCTTCAATCTCTACATCCAGGGGAATGGTCTCTTTCATATCTGAAACCTCCAATCAATTGTTTCAGCGCTGTGGTCTTCCAGAGATAGACTTATAAGACCAGTAAATAAATAGTAGATTTGAATAATTAACAAATGCATGATAAAAAGACAGTGCAATAGTAATAGTCTTAACTTCAAATGGATAGATTTTTTTTTTTATGACAAATTTCAAAGTTATGTCTATTTCCACTCCTACTCTATCATCTGAATCATGAAAGTTTAATTTTGACTTGAGTGTCCCTTTAATGGAGTCTGATCTGAATCACATGCTTCCCAGACCCCAAAGCAGAATTTATATATGCCCTAGCAGTTCCTTGGCCTTTTCAACTAGTGTATCTATTTCTCCTCCAATTTTTCTTCTGTCGAAAGTAATTACTTTTTTCAAGCAGGAACTTAAATCGGCCATTTTGATAGTTCCTGCATGGACTAAGAATGCACATTTGATTCAGATGTCCACCATGGCGTTTTTCCTTGTCGTCCAGATCTATAATCTCAAGGTCCATTCTTCCATCAAAATCTGCAATCTCTCAATTTGATTGCTTGGAGATTGAATGGTTAATTCCTGCCCAAAGGGATTTTTCAGTTTTTTTGGTTAATACTTATCCAAGCTGGTAAGCCAAAAATGGGCCGGTTCCGAAGCTTACATTCAAATAAAGATACCAACAGAATAAATAAATATTTATAATAGGAGTAAATTAGAAAGTTGCTTAAAATTGCAAGCTCTATCATGAAAGTTTAATTTTGACTAGACTATTCCTTTAAATTGGTGTTGAGGATTCTTCAATCTACTACAGTTTGAACCTATGTATGAGTTGGATATTAAGCTACTATCTTAGGTTTTATTTGTTCTGTCTATTTCATCAGCCAGAAGAGTATCTGAATTTTTAGCGCTTTCTTGTGAAGTTTTATATTTTATGAGTAATGCTGCACTGCTTACTCATTACAGGGTTTTGTTTTATCTAAAGTGGTAACATCTGAGAACAATAATCAAATTGTCATTCATTCATATGTCCAAATTTGAAGAATTCAAGGAGCGGTTTATTACATTATTTAGATGTGGTTAGAGCTTTAAAATATTATCTGCAAGCAGCTTGTCAGTTTAGACAGTCTTCCAGTTTGTTTGTTTTCTGGGTAAGCGTAAGGACCTGGCTTTGTTTGCTTCCTTAGCCTCACAATCTCCTCCTCTAGGTATCACAGCTCATTCTATCTTTTCTGTCTCTACATCCTGGGTGGGCATTCAAGAATGAGACTTCAGTGGATAAAATTTGCAAGGCAGCAACTTGGTCGTCATTTCACACTTCTACCAAATTCTATAGTTTTGCCTCTGCTGCTGCTTCTTGCTGTAGTGTCTAAGAACTAGGTGCCTTGCCTTCATTGTCCCACCCATTTTTTGTGGACTTAACAGCTTGGGTATTAGTTCCCAATAGTAAGGAAGGACTCATGGACTCTTAAGAAATAAAACATAATTTATGCTTACCTGATAAATTTATTCTGTCTTGGTGGTGAGAGTCCACGAGACCCGCTCAAGTTTGTTTCTTTCTTACTAGTTGGCGGCAGTTCTAGATTGCTTCTCTTTACCCTACTGTTTTTCTTCTTTGTTTCTCCTTTACTTGGCTATACAATCGACTGGAAGGTACAGGGAGTAGGAGGAATTAAAAGTTGTAGTGTATGGTGTCTTTGCCTCCTGCTGGTGGCCAGGTACTAAATTCCCAATAGTAAGGACTAGTTCAGTGATTTGCAACCTTTTTTTTGCCGTGGCACACTTTTTTACATTAAAAAATCCTGTGGCACACCACCATACCAAAATTTTACAAAATCACACATTGTAGCCTAATACAGGATATATATATATATATATATATATATATATATATATATATATATATATATATATATATATATATATATATATACACACACACTGTACTGTGCTGTGATGCCATGCCTCCTACAAACTATACATGACATATTGACAATCATAATGATTGTCTGTGAATGAATGTCAATGTCATGGTTGTAAATGATGCCTGATGAGCCTGTCACATACCTCCCAATATTTCAAAATTTGAAAGAGGGACACCCCCGCACTGTTGTCAGTCTGCCGCGGCACACCTGAGGATCTCTCACGGCACACTAGTGTGCCACGGCACACTGGTTGAAAAACACTGGACTAGTTGACTCGCCACCAGGAAAGAAATTTATTAATTGTTGGTTTAGGACTGGTAATGCATCTTTCAAATTTTCAATTATCTTATGTTTTTGAGGTACTGAGCTGAGAAATAATGTAATGGACAAATACAAACATTGCATGTTTTCCACAACAGAAAATTCACTAGACATTGTTTTGAGGAAGACAGACAGACAGACAGCTATAGACAGAGAGAATGACCTTATGTTAATATGTTAATATTCCAGACATAAAATGGAATTGGAAGTCTAAATTAAACTCATTCTGTAAGAGCATTTTATTTTAAGACCTGTTAATTTCACTTCTGTTCTCAAATCTTTGGGGGGGGGGGGGGGTTTATATCCTTTGTTAAAAACACATATGCATAGCAGCAATGCACTACTGGAAGCTAGCTGGTGATTGGTGGCTACACACATTTGTCTCTTGTCATTGGCCAGATGTTTTCACCTAGCTCCTGTTCTGGAGCTGACTACATGGCAGGAAATAGTGCTGCCATCTAGTGCTCTTGCAAATTGAAACAATTCTTGCAAAACTGCTGCCATATAGTGCTCCAGAAGTGGGCTGGCTCCTAAGCATACCTCCCTGATTTTTGACAAAAGATACCAAGAGAACAAAGAAAATTTGATAATAAAAGTAAATTAGAAAGTTGTTTTAAAATGCATGTTCTATCTGAACCATGAAAGAAAAAGTTTCATATCCCTTTGAAGGGACAGTCTACTTGATTTTTGTTTTTGTTTTTTTCCCAGCTTTGCACAACCAACATTGTTATATTGTTATATTAATATACTTTATAACTTCTAAATATCTGTTTCTAAGCCCCCTACATGCCGCTTCTTATCTCAGTGCATTTTATTATCTTTTTACAGCCAGACAGAGCTAGCTCATGTTATGCAGGAACACACTGAGATAAGAGGGCAACTTACAGAGGCTTAGATACAAGGTTATCACAGAGCTAAAATGTATATTAATATAGCAATGCTGGTTATGCAAAATTAGGGAGAATGGGCAATAAAGAGATTATTCATCTTTTTAACCAATAACAATTTTCAAGTAGACTGTCCCCTTTAAATTTGTTGTGACCCGATAAAATGTAACCTTTTTTTCTTCTAGTGAAGAATAGGCTAAATCTTGGTGCCTGTGGTGCCACAACATTAGCTCTAGTATGTCAACAACAGGAATAAAAGACTACAAACTAGGATATGCTAAATACTTGAAGGATTTTTTTTCAGCAGTCAATGAAACATTAATTTAACATGGTAGCATTCGATATACTTCGTTTTGCACATGCTCACGATGTAGTAATAATTTGAAATATTGTTTATAACAAATACCTCAATTTTATGTTAAACTGATCTTATGTAAACAATGAGAAGTATTTATGGTGTAGGTGCTCCATATACAGCATTATCAGGTGTTTGTATATGTATGTGTGTAATATTACTTGCTAATCAAATATTTGGAGCTCTCACATCAAACGTTAAGTGGTGAAACTGTTTTAGAAGCCATAACATGACCTTGCTATAAGACAAGTTGATACGCAATATGAAATGCTATATCAGTACTTGTATACAATAAAAGAATGACTTGTCCACTGTATTTAGATAATGAGATAATATTCTTAGAGTAGGTGTCTAGCTACCCAGAAAATGCCCCTGTACCTCTCACTTCATACCGTACAGTCAGGCACCTTAACATGCCTTCCTACACAGCCATAAGTCACTTGAAGCCAAGCTCTTTCTATTCATACACCATTACAGAGCCTCTGTATATTCTATTTCTATATAGATAGTACAGAGGCAGTGGAGTGTTGCTGTGGTGGGATAGGAAATTGATGCATGTGAGAGGACCCATGTGTAGTGGCTGGAGAAAAGAATTCTGCATTAGTAGAGAGCAGCAAGTTACCTCTCATGTTTTTAAATCTAGAGCTGTAAAGATTTGTTTGTATGTATAATGGGGGGCACCACTTATTTCACTGTTTAAATGTGTTTATTCTCCGCAGCTAATAATATATCTGAGTCACTGGCAGAGTCTGCTGCTGCGTACACAAAGGCAACCGCAAAACGATGCTTACTAGAGAAAGTGGAAGTCATAACGGGAGAAGAAGCAGAAAGCAATGTATTACAGGTGGGGTTGCATCATGCATGACACTTTTTTTTTATTATATATATATATATATATATATATATATATTATTATTATTATATCTTTATTACATTATCCACATAATACAAAAAAAAATATGCTAAAGTACGGGCATTTACATAAGTCAACAAGAATGAGACTGAAATACATGAGCTGAAATCCCAGAAATTTTCTATTGAGGCATTTCTTTCCTACCCTTGATCCCCTCTGCACATCCTTTCGTCCCCCTTACCCCTCTCTCTTTATTCTATCTTTACCTAAATTATTTTAATACATGAGTCAAGCATTATTAAAAGTATATGAAAATGAGAGCCGAAGGAAGAAAAAAAAAACATACAACCCCTAACGTCCCTCGTTCCACTCTCAAATCCTCTATAGTTGGATATTGACAATTTGTTCTAAGCAAGTTTTAAATTCCGCACCCTGATAATATTTTGTCCTGATCTTGCTAAAGGAATAACCTTTCCTCCCTCCTAATTTATAGTCATAGGCAGCCATGATTACAGAGTTTATTACAACATTATTCGCCTCTCTAGCTGATGGAATCCTGTTATTAATCCACTTTTTAAAAATGTATTTCCTCAGTTAATATTATCGTCAGAACAAAATTTCCTTTCTTTTCCAATGAATCATTATTAGCCAAGAGAAGAATAGATTCTTTAGTTAAATACATTTTCTCCAACATAGGTGTGTCCGGTCCACGGCGTCATCCTTACTTGTGGGATATTCTCTTCCCCAACAGGAAATGGCAAAGAGCCCAGCAAAGCTGGTCACATGATCCCTCCTAGGCTCCGCCTACCCCAGTCATTCTCTTTGCCGTTGTACAGGCAACATCTCCACGGAGATGGCTTAGAGTTTTTTAGTGTTTAACTGTAGTTTTTATTATTCAATCAAGAGTTTGTTATTTTAAAATAGTGCTGGTATGTACTATTTACTCAGAAACAGAAAAGAGATGAAGATTTCTGTTTGTATGAGGAAAATGATTTTAGCACCGTAACTAAAATCCATGGCTGTTCCACACAGGACTGTTGAGAGCAATTAACTTCAGTTGGGGGAACAGTGTGCAGTCTCTTACTGCTTGAGGTATGACACATTCTAACAAGACGATGTAATGCTGGAAGCTGTCATTTTCCCTATGGGATCCGGTAAGCCATGTTTATTAAGATAGTAAATAAGGGCTTCACAAGGGCTTATTAAGACTGTAGACTTTTTCTGGGCTAAATCGATTCATGATTAACACATATTTAGCCTTGAGGAATCATTTATTCTGGGTATTTTGATATGATTATATCGGCAGGCACTGTTTTAGACACCTTATTCTTTAGGGGCTTTCCCTAATCATAGTCAGAGCCTCATTTTCGCGCCGGTATGGCGCACTTGTTTTTGAGGACAGCATGGCATGCAGCTGCATGTGTGTGGAGCTCTGATACATAGAAAAGTCTTTCTGAAGGCATCATTTGGTATCGTATTCCCCTTTGGGCTTGGTTGGGTCTCAGCAAAGCAGATTCCAGGGACTGTAAAGGGGTTAAATATAAAAACGGCTCCGGTTCCGTTATTTTAAGGGTTAAAGCTTCCAAATTTGGTGTGCAATACTTTTAAGGCTTTAAGACACTGTGGTGAAATTTTGGTGAATTTTGAACAATTCCTTCATACTTTTTCGCAATTGCAGTAATAAAGTGTGTTTAGTTTAAAATTTAAAGTGACAGTAACGGTTTTATTTTAAAACGTTTTTTGTGCTTTGTTATCAAGTTTATGCCTGTTTAACATGTCTGAACTACCAGATAGATTGTGTTCTGACTGTGGGGAAACCAAGGTTCCTTCTCATTTAACTATATGTATTTTATGTCATAAAAAAATTTAGTAAAAATGATGCCCAAGATGATTCCTCAAGTGAGGGGAGTAAGCATGGTACTGCATCATCCCCTCCTTCGTCTACACCAGTCTTGCCCACACAGGAGGCCCCTAGTACATCTAGTGCGCCAATACTCCTTTCTATGCAACATTTAACGGCTGTAATGGATAATTCTATCAAAAACATTTTAGCCAATATGCCCACTTATCAGCGAAAGCGCGACTGCTCTGTTTTAGAAAATTCTGTAGAGCATGAGAACGCTGATGATATGGTTTCTGAAGGGCCCCTACACCAGTCTGAGGGGGCCAGGGAGGTTTTGTCTGAGGGAGAAATTTCAGATTCAGGAAACATTTCTCAACAAGCTGAACCTGATGTGATTACTTTTAAATTTAAGTTGGAACATCTCCGCGCTCTGCTTAAGGAGGTGTTATCCAATTTGGATGATTGTGATTATCTGGTCATTCCAGAACCACTATGTAAAATGGAAAAGTTCTTAGAGGCCCCGGGGCCCCCCGAAGCTTTTCCTATATCCAAGCGGGTGGCGTACATTGTTAGTAAAGAATGGGACAGGCCCGGTATACCTTTAGTACCTCCCCCCATATTTAAAAAATTGTTTTCCTATAGCGACCCCAGAAAGGACTGATGGCAGACAGTCCCCAAGGTCGAGGGGGGCGGTTTCTACTCTACACAAGCGCGCCACTAAACCCATAGAAGATAGTTGTGCTTTCCAAGATCCTATGGATAAAAAATTAGAAGGTCTGCTAAAAAAGATGTTTGTTCAGCAAGGTTCCCTTCTACAACCATTTGCAGGCATTGTCCCTGTCACTGCAGCCGCGTGTTTCTAGTTTGATGAGCTAGGAAAGGCGATTATTAGTAATTCTTCTTCTTATGAGGAGATTATGGACAGAATTTGTGCTCTTAAATTGGCTAATTCTTTCACCCTAGACGCCACCTTGCAATTGGCTAGGTTAGCGGCGAAAAAATTCTGGGTTTGCTATTGTGGCGCAGAGCGCTTTGGTTAAAATCTTGGGCAGCGGATGCGTCTTCCAAGAACAAATTGCTTGACATTCCTTTCAAGGGGAAAACACTCTTTGGCCCTGACTTGAAAGAGATTATCTCTGATATCACTGGGGGCAAGGGCCACGCCCTTCCTCAGGATAGGTCTTTTCAAGACCAAAAATAAACCTAAGTTTCGTCCCTTTCGCAGAAACGGATCAGCCCCAAGGGCTACGTCCTCTAAGCAGGAAGGTAATACTTCTCAAGCCAATCCAGCCTGGAGACCTATGCAAGGCTGGAACAAAGGAAAGCAGGCCAGGAAACCTGCCACTGCTACCAAGACAGCATGAAATGCGGGCCCCCGATCCGGGACCGGATCTGGTGGGGGGCAGACTCTCTCTCTTCGCTCAGGCTTGGGCAAGAGATGTTCTGGATCCTTGGGCGCTAGAAATAGTCTCCCAAGGTTATTCTCTGGAGTTCAAGGGGCTTCCTCCAAGGGGGAGGTTCCACAGGTCTCAGTTGTCTTCAGACCACATAAGAAGACAGGCATTCTTACATTGGGTAGAAGACCTGCTAAAAATGGGAGTGATTCATCCTGTTCCATTAGGAGAACAAGGGATGGGGTTCTACTCCAATCTGTTCATAGTTCCCAAAAAAGAGGGAACGTTCAGACCAATCTTAGATCTCAAGATCTTGAACAAGTTTCTCAAGGTTCCATCGTTCAAGATGGAAACCATTCGAACACTTCTTCCTTCCATCCAGGAAGGTCAATTCATGACCAAGGTGGATTTCAAGGATGCGTATCTACATATTCCTATCCACAAGGAACATCATCGGTTCCTAAGGTTTGCATTCCTGGACAAGCATTTCCAGATTCGTGGCGTTTTCTTTCGGATTAGCCACTGCTCCTAGGATTTTCTCATAGGTACTAGGGTCCCTTCTGGCGGTGCTAAGACCAAGGGGCATTGCTGTAGTACCTTACTTGGACGACATTCTGATTCGAGCGTCGTCCCTTCCTCAAGTAAAGGCTCACACGGACATTGTCCTGGCCTTTCTCAGATCTCACGGATGGAAAGTGAACGTGGAAAAGAGTTCTCTATCTCCGTCAACGAGGGTTCCCTTCTTGGGAACTATAATAGACTCCTTAGAAATGAGGATTTTTCTGACACAAGCCAGAAAAACAAAACTTCTAGACTCTTGTCGGATACTTCATTCCGTTCCTCTTCCTTCCATAGCGCAGTGCATGGAAGTGATAGGTTTGATGGTAGCGGCAATGGACATAGTTCCTTTTGTGCGCATTCATCTAAGACCATTACAACTGTTCATGCTCAGTCAGTGGAATGGGGACTATTCAGACTTGTCTCCGAAGATACAAGTAAATCAGAGGACCAGAGACTCATTCCGTTGGTGGCTGTCCCTGGACAACCTGTCACAAGGGATGACCTTCCGCAGACCAGAGTGGGTCATTGTCACGACCGACGCCAGTCCGATGGGCTGGGGCGCGGTCTGGGGATCCCTGAAAGCTCAGGGTCTTTGGTCTCGGGTAGAATCTCTTCTACCGATAAATATTCTGGAACTGAGAGCGATATTCAATGCTCTCAAAGCTTGGCCTCAGCTAGCGAGGGCCAAGTTCATACATCAACCATCGGGGGGAACAAGGAGTTCCCTAGCGATGGAAGAAGTGACCAAAATCATTCTATGGGCGGAGTCTCACTCCTGCCACCTGTCTGCTATCCACATCCCAGGAGTGGAAAATTGGGAAGCGGATTTTCTGAGTCGTCAGACATTGCATCCGGGGGAGTGGGAACTCCATCCGGAAATCTTTGCCCAAGTCACTCAACCGTGGGGCATTCCAGACATGGATCTGATGGCCTCTCGTCAGAACTTCAGAGTTCCTTACTACGGGTACAGATCCAGGGATCCCAAGGCGGCTCTAGTGGATGCACTAGTAGCACCTTGGACCTTCAAACTAGCTTATGTGTTCCTGCCGTTTCCTCTCATCCCCAGGCTGGTAGCCAGGATCAATCAGGAGAGGGCGTCGGTGATTTTGATAGCTCCTGCGTGGCCACGCAGGACTTGGTATGCAGATCTGGTGAATATGTCTTCGGCTCCACCATGGAAGCTACCTTTGAGACGAGACCTTCTTGTTCTAGGTCCGTTCGACCCACTCCAGCTGACTGCTTGGAGATTGAACGCTTGATCTTATCAAAGCGAGGGTTCTCAGATTCTGTTATTAATACTCTTGTTCAGGCCTGAAAGCCTGTAACCAGAAAAATTACCACATAATTTGGTATATCTGTTGGTGTGAATCTGCAGGATTCCCTTGGGACAAGGTTAAGATTCCTAAGAGTCTATCCTTCCTTCGAGAAGGATTGGAAAAAGGATTATCTGCAAGTTCCTTGATGGGACAGATTTCTGCCTTGTCTGTGTTACTTCACAAAAAGCTGGCAGCTGTGCCAGATGTTCTAGCCTTTGTTCAGGCTCTGGTTAGAATCAAGCCTGTTTACAAAATTTTGACTCCTCCTTGGAGTCTCAACCTAGTTCTTTCAGGGGGTTCCGTTTGAACCCTTACATTCCGTTGATATTAAGTTATTATCTTGGAAAGTTTTGTTTTTGGTTGCAATTTCTTCTGCTAGAAGAGTTTCAGAATTATCTGCTCTGCAGTGTTCTTCTCCTTATCTGGTGTTCCATGCAGATAAGGTGGTTTTGCGTACTAAACCTGGTTTTCTTCCAAAAGTTGTTTCTAACAAAAACATTAACCAGGAGATAGTTGTGCCTTCTTTGTGTCCTAATCCAGTTTCAAAGAAGGAACGTTTGTTGCACAACTTGGATGTAGTTCGTGCTCTCAAATTTTACTTAGCAGCTACTAAGGATTTCAGACAAACTTCGTCTTTGTTTGTTGTTTATTCTGGTAAACGGAGAGGTCAAAAAGCAACTTCTACCTCTCTCTCCTTCTGGATTAAAAGCATTATCCGATTGGCTTATGAGACTGCCGGACGGCAGCCTCCTGAAAGAATCACAGCTCACTCCACTAGGGCTGTGGCTTCCACATGGGCCTTCAAGAACGAGGCTTCTGTTGATCAGATATGTAAGGCAGCGACTTGGTCTTCACTGCACACTTTTTCTAAATTTTACAAATTTGATACTTTTGCTTCTTCTGAGGTTATTTTTGGGAGAAAGGTTTTGCAAGCCGTGGTGCCTTCCATTTAGGTGACCTGATTTGCTCCCTCCCTTCATCCGTGTCCTAAAGCTTTGGTATTGGTTCCCACAAGTAAGGATGACGCCGTGGACCGGACACACCTATGTTGGAGAAAACAGAATTTATGTTTACCTGATAAATTACTTTCTCCAACGGTGTGTCCGGTCCACGGCCCGCCCTGGTTTTTTTAATCAGCTCTGATAATTTATTTTCTTTAACTACAGTCACCACGGTAACATATGGTTTCTCCTATGCAAATATTCCTCCTTAACGTCGGTCGAATGACTGGGGTAGGCGGAGCCTAGGAGGGATCATGTGACCAGCTTTGCTGGGCTCTTTGCCATTTCCTGTTGGGGAAGAGAATATCCCACAAGTAAGGATGACGCCGTGGACCGGACACACCGTTGGAGAAAGTAATTTATCAGGTAAACATAAATTCTGTTTTTCTTTTTGTTATTTGGGAGAGAAAATAGCCTATTTTAAGCCAGAATTGTTTGGACATTCCCATAGTAAATGTCCTAAGTCTGGGTTTTCATAGGATATTTAGGACATGTATTATTTACCTCCCTTTTTCCATTTAGAAACCCTTTGTGTGGTGTAAGATCTCTATAGAGTAATCTAAATTGTGTTTCCCTTAAGTACATTGAAGTACATAATGCTTAAGTCTTGTTAAGACTTTGGTAAAGAAATCTACCTAAGTCAGGGATACCTACCAGCTTTGCCCAATTGTTCTCCTGCTCCCTTTAGTAATCTTTTCACATCTTTTGCTCTAAGAATTTTGTAAATTGATAATGACTATTTTTCAGGGTTAATGGCATCCATTAATGGATGCTTTTGCCAGATTTGAGGGAAACTCCTTGTCAATTTTGCAATATAATGTTTAACTTGAAGAAAATTAAACTTATGTTTAGATTGAGCTTCCGAGAACATCCTCTGGAATTCATCGAAAGTATAAAGTTTCCTAGAATTAAAATCACAAAAGTCCTTGATAATTAGTTTAAGTGAGGACCATTTACTAAATATATTTGGTGAGCTCCCGAGAGGGAAATACAAATTGCCCTCTACTGGCAACCATTTAGAGATCTTTGATGTAGTTCCCAGCAGCTTCATTTCCTCCAGACCCCCAAGATAATCCTAAACAGGGGATGAGTGGAAATAGTTGTGCCTTGGTCTCTATTTGAAGCATGAACGACAACATTTAGAGAGTATGGAGAACTCTAATCTCTGCATTATACCAATGCTTTCTGTCATGTATATCTTATTACTAGAGCAATTGCGGCGCAGGCGTGAGAATTCACCATATGGTATAGCCTTTAACGTACTGGGTGGATGAGCACTAGAGTTGTGTAGAAGTGTATTAGTAGCGGTTTCTTTCCGATAAGTGGTATTGAGGAGTCCAACATCATTCTTAAATATGGTCAGATCTAAAAAAAAACGTTTTTCTGTAACTCATTGGAGAATACACAAAAAAGTTCCCAGTGTCCAAGAAATAAGTTGGCATATGTAGGTGCACAGGCCATACCCATTGCAGTACCTTGCATTTGCAAAAAGTATCTGTCATTAAATGTAAAGAAATTGAGAGTCAGAATGAAATGTAGTAGTTTGATTATAAATTCATTATGCGCGCTGTTGTCACAATTATTGGTTGACAGAAAATATTTAATGGCTTCAATTCCATCATTGTGTCTTGGGTATTATATCCCGTCAGTAACAAGCTCATGGACTCTCAACACCTATATGCAAGAAAACCTAATTTGTGTAAGAACTTACCTGATAAATTCATTTCTTTCATGCTGGCGAGAGTCCACGAGGCCCACCCATTTTTTGGGGGTTATGATTTTGTTTGTATAAAGCGCATTATTTATCCTATTCCTCTTTTGTATGCTTTTACACCTCACCAACTTGCCTATACGTTAAACTGAAGTATGAGTGAAGTGGGAGGTGTATTTATAGGCATTTGAGGTTTGGGAAACTTTGCTCCCTCCTGGTAGGAATGTATATCCCATCAGTAACAAGCTCATGGACTCTTGCCACCATGAAAGAAATTAATTTATCAGGTAAGTTGTTACATAAATTATGTTTTCGATTTAAGATTGAACACTTACAGAGTACTTAAAACCTCCTTGAGCAAGTATCTTGAGTGTACCTGAGTCTAAACCTACTGAGGAAAATCTGGTAAAAAAACTTTATTTGGTCTTAAGACATGAGTTAAAAAACCTGATGTGTTTCCGGTACCATCTGTGGTGGCGGACATTATATCAAAGGAATGAGAGAAGCCTGGTGTAATGTTTTCTCCCTCCCCACATTTCAGGAGAATATTTCCTGTATTGGAAAGTCATTTTGAAATGTGGAATACCGTGCCTAAGGTTGACAGCGCCATTTCCACTCTGGCCAGACACACTACCATCCCGCTGGAGGATAGCACATCCTTCAAGGATCCTGTCAATAGGAAATTAGAGGGTTATCTGAGGAAGGTCTTACTTCAGTCAGGCTCACTGGCCAGCAGTAGGCATTGGTGCGGTGGCTGGGTCTGCAAAACTTTGGTGTGATTCTTTATCGGATCTGATCTCTGTAGAATCCCCTTTGAAGGATATACAGGACCGCATACAGGCTCCAGAAATTAATGGCCAATTCCTTCATATGTGATGCCAATATTCATTATTAATGCTAAGAATTCTACCTTTGCTGTATTAGCCAGGAGAGCTCTCTGGCTCAAATATTGGTCAGCGGACATGGTTTCCAAGTCTAGATTATTATCATTGGTCTATCGTTGCATATGTCACTGGGAGAAAGGGTGCCTTTCTAACTCTGGATAAGAAAACTAGAACTAAGGGACATGCTGCGGGATGTTTTCGTTCCTTTCGTCCGAACAAGACTCAAAGGAGTACCCCGGCATCCAAATCAGACTCGCCTAGGTGTACCTGGAAGCCCAATTGGTTGTGGAACAAGAATAAACATCCCAAGAAACCAGCCCCAGAAAACAAGTCGGCATGAAGGGCTTGCCTCCAAAGTGGGCTCAGGTCGCATGAGGGGCAGATTATCTCAGTTTTAGAAGATTTGGACTCAGTCTGTCCAGAATCCCTTGGGTTGTGGACATTATTTCTCAGGGATACTGGATATGTTTCCGATCCCACCCTCCCCGGGGCAGGTTCCTCCTATCAAGGATCTCGGGGAAACCCATAGAAGAAAACAGCCATCCTATGCTGTGTAGACTATCTGGTATCCATCGGGGTTTTAATCCCTGTACCTTTCAGTAGGGAAGAGGATTCTACTCAAACCTTTTCATCATTCCCAAAAAAAGAGGGCACGCTTCATCCCATCCTGGAATTGAAGTGTCAACAAGTTCGTAAAGGTACCCTCTTTCAGAATGGAAACTATAAGGTCCATTCTACTCCTCGTTCAAGAGGGTCAATTCATGGCTACCATAGATCTGAAAGACGCGTACCTTTTTATATTCCAATGCACCGAGATCACTATCAGTATCTTCGGGTTTGCCTTCCTAGACAAACATTGCCAATTCATAGCTCTCCAATTTGGCCTAGCTACAGCTCTCAGAATTTTTATAAAGGTACTGGGTGCTCTACTTGCTGTAGTTCGACTACAGGGCATTGCAGTAGCTTGCCGTACTTGGATGATATCTTGGTCCAGGTGCCATCTTTAGCAAGATCTCACACAGAAAAGTTACTTTGGTATCTTCGGACTCCTAGCTTGAAATTAAATCTGGAGAAAAGTTAGCTTGTTCCCAGCATGAGGGTAAACTTCCTAGGGATCATCAGATTCTATCAGCTTGCATATTTATCTCACAGATCAACACAGGGAGAAGCGTCAGGCAGTATGTCGTCTTCTTCAAACTTCTCTTCTGCCATTGGTGGCCCAATGCATGGAGGGGGATACTCAGTTTGCTAGCTTTCATCTGAGACCTCTACATTTATGTATGCTCAGGCAATGGAATGGATATTATTTTGATCTGTCTCAGATAATATCACTAGATCCACAGTCAAGAGTGTCTCTCTCTCGGTGGCTGTCACAGGATCCCATTCTTCGGGGTATTCGTTTCCTGAGCCCATCATAGGTGATTATAACAGATGGGAGTTTGTCAGTTTGGGGAGCTGTGTGGGATTCTCTGAGAACTCAGGAAGAATCGCTTCCTCTGGACCCTAGGTTCTCTATCAACATTAAGGGCCATATTCAATTCTCTACCGTCATGGCCCCAACTACATTCCATCTGCTATATTTGATTCCAATTGGACAACATCGCAACTGACTTATGTCAACTATCTGGGTGGAACGCACAGCTCTCTGGCGATGCTGGATGTATCCCGCATACTTCAATGGGCGGAGACATACCAATGTCAGATCAGAACTGGGAAGCAGATTTCCTCAGAAGAATGGTCCCTAAATCAGGAAGTGTTCTGCGAGATCACCTGCAGGTGGGAGTGTCCGGAGATAGATCTCATGGCTTCCCTTCTCAGTGCCAAACTACCGAGATACGGATCGGGATAAAGAGATACTCAGACGGAGTTGGTTGACGTCTTAGCAGTCCCTTGGCATTTCAAACAAGTGTATCTTTTTTCCCACCAATTGTTCTGTTTCTCCGAGTGGTAGCTCAAATCGGACAGGAGGAAATTTCATCTATTCTTTTGGCCCCTGTGTGGCAGGACGTGGTATGCAGACCTCATGAGAATGTTGTCTGCTCCTCGGTGGCGTTTAACTCTGAGGCCAGACATTCTTTCGCAAGGGCTGTTCTTCTGTCAATGCCTAGATGCTCTAAGGCTGACTGCATGGAGATTGAACAGCTAGTCTTGTCCCATTGACGATTCTCTCAGGCGGTGATTGATACTCTAATTCAGGCTCGCAAGATTGTTACTAGACGTATTTACAATAAGATATGGAGGGCTTACCTCTATTGGTGTGAGGAACGGGTATTCTATTGGCATAAGGTAAAGATCCCACACATTCTGCAATTTCTTCAAGATGGTCTGGAGAAAGACCTGTTGGCCAGTTCTCTAAAGGGTCAGATTTCTGCCCTTTCTGTTTTGTTGCATAGGAAGGTGGCTCATTTGCCAGATGTAGTTTGTTCAAGCTATTGCTAGAATCAGACCAGTCTTCAAACCTGTTGCTCCACCTTGGAGCCTTAATCTTGTTCTTAGATTTCATCAACAGGCTCAGTTTGAGCCTATGCATCCTATTGATATTAAGTTACTCACTTGGAAAGTCTCTTATTTTTATAAGCTATTTCCTCTGCTCGTAGAGTTTCGGAATGGTCTGCCCTCCAGTGTGACCTGCCTTATTTGGTCTTCCATTCAGATAAGGCTGCTCTGTGGAGAAAACTGTTTTTTACCTAAAGTTGTTTAAACTCACAATCCTATCTTCTTTTTTTAATTACTCAGAAGTGGGTCATTAGCCACCCAGATTACAGCACATTCTACCCGTACAGTTATTATTTCTTGGGCCTTCAAGAATGAGGCTTCAGTTGAACAGATTTGCAAGGCTGCTACCTGGTCTTCCTTACACACTTTCACAAAAGTTAACAGATTTTATGTTTTTGCCTCAGCAGAGGACTCTCTTGGGAGAAAGATTCTTCAAGCAGTGGTGCCAAGTAATTATGACTGCCTTCCTTACCTTTCCCTCCCTATCATTTGTGTACTCTGTTTTTGGTTTCCCATAGGTTATGTATGTTTTTGTTATTTCTTTTTAAAAATATGATGAGTCCACGGATTTCATCTTTGTGGGATATAGCCTCCTGGTCAGCAGGAGGAGGCAAAGAGCACCACAGCAGAGCTGTATATATATAGTTCCTCCCTTCCCTCCCACTCCAGTCATTCTCTTTGCCTGTGTTAGTGATAGGAAGAGGTACAGTGAGGTGTTAGTTTAGATTCTTCAATCAAGAGTTTTTTATTTTTAAAATGGTACCAGTGAGTACTATTTTATTAAAGGGTGTAGCCGTATTCCTTGTCAGCCTCTGGAGTAGAGCAACAGGTGGCTTTAAAGCATTGGGAACTGGTGGGATTAAATTCTCACTATGCCTCCCATACTGTGTGTTGCCCTTCTGATGATGGTCTTAGCAAATATTAACTAAGACCCTGTATGTCTCCACAGACCTGCAGGAGGGAAAGAAGACCTCTTGATCCTGTGGGACCGTTCATGCTGTCGCTCAACATTAAAGGGACACGGAACCCAAATTGTTTCTTTTGTGATTCAGATAGAGCATGATTTTTTAAGCAACTTTCTAATTTACTCCTATTATCAAATTTTCTTTATTATCTTGGTATCTTTATTTGAAATGCAATAATCTAAGTTTAGATGCCAGCCCATTTTGGTGAACAACCTGGGTTGTCCTTGCTGATTGGTGGAAAAAATCCATCCACCAATCAAAAAGTTCTGTCCAGAGTTCTTAACCCCAAAAAAGCTTAGATGGCTTTTATTTCAAATAAAGATATCAAGAGAACGAAGAAAAATTGATATTAGGAGTAAATTAGAAAGTTGCTTAAAATTGCATGCTCTATCTGAATCACAAAAGAAAAATAATTGGGTTAAGTGTCCCTTTAAGGTATGTGCAGCGTTATTTTAAGAGAACTTCTGAGATTATTGCTAAGGAATGTGAGAGACCAGGTATTCCATTCTCTCCTCCCGTTTTCAAGAAGATGTACCCTATAGCGGACGCTATCAGGAATTCTTGGCAGACGGTCCCTAAGGTGGAAGGAGCTATCTCTACCTTGGCTAAGAGAACTACTATTCCTATCAAGGATAGTTGTGCTTTCAAAGACCCTATGGATAAGAAATTAGAGGGTCTTCTTAAGAAGATCTATGTTCATCAGGGCTTACTATTGCAACCGGCGGCCTGCATTGTTACGGTTACAAGTGCGGCTGCGTATTGGTTTGATGCTCTGGAAGACTCTCTTAAAACTGAGACTTTTTTGGAAGAGATACAGGATAGAATTAAAGCTCTTAAATTAGCAAATTCATTTAATACGGATGCTTCTCTGCAGATTACCAAATTGGCGGCTAAGAGTTCGGGTTTTTCCATCTTAGCACACAGATCCTTATGGTTGAAATCTTGGTCTGTGGATGTGTCATCCAAGTCTAAGCTTCTGGCTATTCCTTACAAGGGGAAGACACTGTTCGGTCCTGACCTGAAGGAAATTATTTCTGACATCACGGGAGGCAAGGGTCATCTCCTCCCTCAGGATAAAAAATCCAAACAGAGAGGTCGACAGAGTAATTTCTCCAACATAGGTGTGTCTGGTCCACGGCGTCATCCTTACTTGTGGGATATTCTCTTCCCCAACAGGAAATGGCAAAGAGCCCAGCAAAGCTGGTCACATGATCCCTCCTAGGCTCCGCCTACCCCAGTCATTCTCTTTGCCGTTGTACAGGCAACATCTCCACGGAGATGGCTTAGAGTTTTTTAGTTACAACTGTGCATGCTCAGTCAGTGGAATGGGGACTATACAGACTTGTCTCCGAAGATACAAGTAAATCAGAGGACCAGAGACTCACTCCGTTGGTGGCTGTCCCTGGACAACCTGTCACAAGGGATGACCTTCCGCAGACCAGAGTGGGTCATTGTCACGACCGACGCCAGTCTGATGGGCTGGGGCGCGGTCTGGGGATCCCTGAAAGCTCAGGGTCTTTGGTCTCGGGAAGAATCTCTTCTACCGATAAATATTCTGGAACTGAGAGCGATATTCAATGCTCTCAAGGCTTGGCCTCAGCTAGCGAGGGCCAAGTTCATACGGTTTCAATCAGACAACATGACGACTGTTGCGTACATCAACCATCAGGGGGGAACAAGGAGTTCCCTGGCGATGGAAGAAGTGACCAAAATCATTCAATGGGCGGAGACTCACTCCTGCCACCTGTCTGCAATCCACATCCCAGGAGTGGAAAATTGGGAAGCGGATTTTCTGAGTCGTCAGACATTGCATCCGGGGGAGTGGGAACTCCATCCGGAAATCTTTGCCCAAATCACTCAACTGTGGGGCATTCCAGACATGGATCTGATGGCCTCTCGTCAGAACTTCAAAGTTCCTTGCTACGGGTCCAGATCCAGGGATCCCAAGACGACTCTAGTAGATGCACTAGTAGCACCTTGGACCTTCAAACTAGCTTATGTATTCCCGCCGTTTCCTCTCATCCCCAGGCTGGTAGCCAGGATCAATCAGGAGAGGGCGTCGGTGATCTTGATAGCTCCTGCGTGGCCACGCAGGACTTGGTATGCAGATCTAGTGAATATGTCATCGGCTCCACCATGGAAGCTACCTTTGAGACGAGACCTTCTTGTTCAAGGTCCGTTCGAACATCCGAATCTGGTCTCACTCCAGCTGACTGCTTGGAGATTGAACGCTTGATTTTATCGAAGCGAGGGTTCTCAGATTCTGTTATTGATACTCTTGTTCAGGCCAGAAAGCCTGTAACTAGAAAAATTTACCACAAAATTTGGAAAAAATATATCTGTTGGTGTGAATCTAAAGGATTCCCTTGGGACAAGGTTAAGATTCCTAAGATTCTATCCTTCCTTCAAGAAGGATTGGAAAAAGGATTATCTGCAAGTTCCTTGAAGGGACAGATTTCTGCCTTGTCTGTGTTACTTCACAAAAAGCTGGCAGCTGTGCCAGATGTTCAAGCCTTTGTTCAGGCTCTGGTTAGAATCAAGCCTGTTTACAAACCTTTGACTCCTCCTTGGAGTCTCAACTTAGTTCTTTCAGTTCTTCAGGGGGTTCCGTTTGAACCCTTGCATTCCGTTGATATTAAGTTATTATCTTGGAAAGTTTTGTTTTTGGTTGCAATTTCTTCTGCTAGAAGAGTTTCAGAATTATCTGCTCTGCAGTGTTCTCCTCCTTATCTGGTGTTCCATGCAGATAAGGTGGTTTTACGTACTAAACCTGGTTTTCTTCCAAAAGTTGTTTCTAACAAGAACATTAACCAGGAGATTATCGTACCTTCTCTGTGTCCGAAACCAGTTTCAAAGAAGGAACGTTTGTTGCACAATTTGGATGTTGTTCGCGCTCTAAAATTCTATTTAGATGCTACAAAGGATTTTAGACAAACATCTTCCTTGTTTGTTGTTTATTCAGGTAAAAGGAGAGGTCAAAAAGCAACTTCTACCTCTCTCTCTTTTTGGATTAAAAGCATCATCAGATTGGCTTACGAGACTGCCGGACGGCAGCCTCCCGAAAGAATCACAGCTCATTCCACTAGGGCTGTGGCTTCCACATGGGCCTTCAAGAACGAGGCTTCTGTTGATCAGATATGTAGGGCAGCGACTTGGTCTTCACTGCACACTTTTACCAAATTTTACAAGTTTGATACTTTTGCTTCTTCTGAGGCTATTTTTGGGAGAAAGGTTTTGCAAGCCGTGGTGCCTTCCATCTAGGTGACCTGATTTGCTCCCTCCCATCATCCGTGTCCTAAAGCTTTGGTATTGGTTCCCACAAGTAAGGATGACGCCGTGGACCGGACACACCTATGTTGGAGAAAACAGAATTTATGTTTACCTGATAAATTACTTTCTCCAACGGTGTGTCCGGTCCACGGCCCGCCCTGGTTTTTTAATCAGGTCTGATAATTTATTTTCTTTAACTACAGTCACCACGGTATCATATGGTTTCTCCTATGCAAATATTCCTCCTTAACGTCGGTCGAATGACTGGGGTAGGCGGAGCCTAGGAGGGATCATGTGACCAGCTTTGCTGGGCTCTTTGCCATTTCCTGTTGGGGAAGAGAATATCCCACAAGTAAGGATGACGCCGTGGACCGGACACACCGTTGGAGAAAGTAATTTATCAGGTAAACATAAATTCTGTTTTTCGTTCCTTTCGAAGTTTCAAGGGAATCCCCCCTTCCTCTTCCTCTAAACAGGAAGGGAACTATTCTCAAGCCAAGTCTACCTGGAGACCCAACCAGTCTTGTAACAAGGGTAAACAATCCAAGAAACCTGCGACTGCTCCCAAGTCAGCATGAAGGGCTGGCCCCCGATCCGGGACCGGATCTAGTAGGGGGCAGACTGTCTTTCTTCATCCAGGCTTGGATAAGGGATGTTCAGGATCCCTGGGCATTAGAGAGAGTGTCTCAGGGATACAAGCTGGAATTCAGAAATTCTTCCCCCAGAGGAAGGTTTCTTCTTTCTCGATTGTCTGTAGACCAGATAAAAAGAGAGGCGTTCTTACGCTGTGTAAGAGACCTCTCCTCCATGGAAGTAATTTCTCCCGTTCCAATTCAGGGACAGGGGTTTTATTCAAATCTGTATGTAGTTCCCAAAAAAGAGGGAACTTTCAGACCTATCTTAGACCTCAAGAGTCTAAACAAGTGTCTCAGAGTTCCATCTTTCAAGATGGAAACTATTCATACCATTCTTCCATTGATCCAGGAGGGTTAATTTATGACAACGGTGGATCTAAAGGATTCATATCTTCATGTTCCTATCCACAGAGATCATTACAAGTTCCTGAGGTTTGCCTTCCTGGACAAACATTTTCAGTTTGTGGCTCTCCCTTTCGGTCTGGCCACGGCGCCCAGAATTTTCACAAAGGTTCTGGGGTCTTTATTGGCGGTTCTAAGGCCACTGGGCATCGCAGTGGCGCCTTATCTGGACGATATACTGATCCAGGCGTCATTTCAACTGGCAAGGTCTCATACCGACATTGTGCTTTCCTTCCTAAGGACCCACGGGTGGAAGGTAAACCTGGAAAAGAGTTCATTAGTTCCTCAGACTAGAGTGCCCTTTCTGGGAACTCGAATCAACTCTATTTCAATGAAGATTTTTCTGACGGAGGTCAGAAAGTTCAAAATTTTGAATACATGTTGACTCATTCAGTCCAATCCTCGTCCGTCAGTGGCTCGGTGCATGGAGGTAATCGGATTGATGGTGGCGGCAATGGACATCGTTCAGTTTGCTCATTTTCATCTCAGGCCTCTGCAATTAAGCATGCTCAGGCAGTGGAATGGAGATTATACAGATTTGTCTCCTCAAATAAATCTGGATCAGGAGACAAGGGACTCTCTTCTATGTTGGTTGTCGCTGGATCATCTATCCCAGGGGACTTGCTTCCGCAGACCCTCATGGGTGATAGTGACAACGGATCCAGCCTGTTAGGATGGGGAGCAGTCTGGAACTCCCTAAGGTCTCAGGGTGTATGGACTCAGAGTCTCTCCTTCCCATCAATATCCTAGAGTTGAGAGCAATATTCAATGCGCTTCAGGCTTGGCCTCAGTTGGCTTCAGTCCAATTCATCAGGTTCCAGTCGGACAACATAACGACTGTAGCTTACATCAATCATCATGGAGGAACAAGGAGTTCCTTAGCGATGACAGAAGTAGCCAAGATAATACAATGGGCATAGTCTCACTCTTGCCATGTGTCGGCAATCCACATCCCAGGGCTGGGAAGCAGATTTTCTGAGCAGACAGACGTTTCCGGGAGAATGGGAACTCCATCCAGAGGTATTTTCCAATTTGATTCTCAGATGGGGCAGGCCGGAGTTGGATCTCATGGCAGCTCGTCAGAATGCCAAGCTTCCGAGATACGGGTCCAGGTCCATGGATCCTCAGGCCGAGCTGATAGATGCCTTGGTGGTGTCTTGGTCTTTCAGACTAGCTTATGTATTCCCTCCATTTGCTCTCCTTCCCCGGGTAATTGCTCAAGTCAAACAGGAGAGGGCATAGGTGATCCTCATCGCCCCTGCGTGGCCTCGCAGGATTTGGTATGCCGATCTGGTGGACATGTCATCTCAGCCACCGTGGAAGCTCCCATTGAGTAAAGACCTCATTCAGGGTTCCTTCCATCATCCGAATCTAGTTTCTCTGCAGCTGACCGCTTGGAGATTGAACGCTTAATTTTATCTAAGCGAGGTTTTTCTGATTCGGTCATAGATGCCTTGATTCAGGCACGTAAGCCTGTTACTAGGAAAATTTACCATAAGATATGACGTAAATATCTTTATTGGTGTGAATCCAAGGGCTACTCATGGAGTAGGGTTAGGATTCCCAGGATTTTGTCTTTTCTCCAAGAAGGATTGGAGAAGGGGTTGTCAGCAAGTTCTTTAAAAGGACAGATTTCTGCTTTATCTATTTTGTTACACATGCGTCTGGCAGATGTTCCAGATGTGCAATCTTTTTGTCAGTCTCTGAGTAGAATCAGGCCTGTATTTAGACTAATTGCTTCTCCTTGGAGTTTGAATTTAGTTCTTAGAGTTCTTCAAGGGGTTCCGTTTGAACCTATGCATTCCATAGATATTAAGTTATTATCTTGGAAAGTTTTATTTTTGGTTGCTATTTCTTCTGCTCGAAGAGTATCTGAGCTTTCAGCGTTACAATGTGATTCTCCTTATCTTATCGTCCATTCGGATAAGGTGGTGTTACGAACTAAACCTGGTTTCTCCAACATAGGTGTGTCCGGTCCACGGCGTCATCCTTACTCGTGGGATATTCTCTTCCCCAACAGGAAATGGCAAAGAGCCCAGCAAAGCTGGTCACATGATCCCTCCTAGGCTCCGCCTTCCCCAGTCATTCTCTTTGCCGTTGTACAGGCAACATCTCCACGGAGATGGCTTAGAGTTTTTTGGTGTTTAAATGTAGTTTTTATTCTTCAATCAAGAGTTTGTTATTTTAAAATAGTGCTGGTATGTACTATTTACTCTGAAACAGGAAAGAGATGAAGATTTCTGTTTGTAAGAGGAAAATGATTTTAGCAACCGTTACTAAAATCGATGGCTGTTTCCACACAGGACTGTTGAGAGGAATTAACTTCAGTTGGGGGAAACAGTGAGCAGACTTTTGCTGCTTGAGGTATGACACATTTCTAACAAGACTCGGTAATGCTGGAAGCTGTCATTTTCCCTATGGGAACCGGTAAGCCATTTTCTTAGTTTAAGTAAAAGAATAAAGGGCTTCATTAGGGCTTAAAAAACTGGTAGACATTTTTCTGGGCTAAAACGATTACTTTACTAAGTATATTTGGCAGAGTATTACTTTTAATAGTTGTTAAATCTTGGGGATTGTTTTAATAAAAACGGCAGGCACTGTATTGGACACCTTTTTCACTGGGGGCCTTTTCTAGTCATAGACAGAGCCTCATTTTCGCGCCTTTAATGCGCAGTTGTTTTTGGAAAGCATGGCATGCAGATGCATGTGTGAGGAGCTAAGAACCACTGAAAAAGCTTATAGAAGGCATAATTTGGTATCGTATTCCCCTCTGGGCTTGGTTGGGTCTCAGCAAAGCAGATACCTGGGACTGTATAGGGGTTAATTGTAAAAACGGCTCCGGTTCCGTTATTTTAAGGGTTAAAGCTTTCAAATTTGGTGTGCAATACTTTTAAGGCTTTAAGTTACTGTGGTGAAATTTTGGTGAAATTTGAACAATTCCTTCATACTTTTTCACATATTCAGTAATAAAGTGTGTTCAGTTTAAAATTTAAAGGGACAGTAACGGTTTTATTGTAAAACGTTTTTTGTGCTTTGTTGACAAGTTTAAGCCTGTTTAACATGTCTGAACCATCAGATAACGATGTTCTATATGTATGAAAGCCAATGTGTCTCCCCATTTAAATATATGTGATATATTTGTGTCATAATGTCCAAACAAAGTAGGGATAATAATGCCATAGATATGATATTGCCCAAGATGATTCCTCTAATGAGGGGAGTAAGCATGGTACTGCATCATCCCCTTCTGTGTCTACACCAGTTTTGCCCACACAAGAGGCCCCTAGTACATCTAGTGCGCCAATACTTATTACCATACAACAATTAATGGCTGTAATGGATAATTCTATTGCATGCATTTTTTTCCAAAATGCCTACTTATCAGAGAAAGCGTGATTGCTCTGTTTTAAACACTGAAGAGCATGAGGATGCTGATGATAATGGTTCTGACATACCCTCACACCTATCTGAAGGGGCCAGGAGGGAGGTTTTGTCTGAGGGAGAAATTTCAGATTCAGGGAAAATTTCTCAACAAGCAGAACCTGATATTGTAACTTTTAAATTTAAATTTCAACATCTCCACGCACTACTTAAGGAGGTATTATCTACTCTGGATGATTGTGACAATTTGGTCATTCCAGAGAAATTAGGTAAGATGGACAAGTTCCTAGAGGTTCCGGTGCCCCCCGATGTTTTTCCTATACCCAAGCGGGTGGCGGACATAGTAAATAAGGAGTGGGAAAGGCCCGGCATACCCTTTGTCCTCCCCCTATATTTAAGAAATTAGTTCCTATAGTCGACCCCAGAAAGGACTTATAGCATACAGTCCCCAAGGTCGAGGGGGCGGTTTCTACTCTAAACAAACGCATTTCTTTTCCTATAGAAGATAGTTGTGCTTTCAAGATCCTATGGATTAAAGGTTAGAGGGTTTGCTTAAAAAGATGTTTGTTCAGAAAGGTTACCTTCTACAACCAATTTCATGCATTGTTCCTGTCACTACAGCTGCGTGTTTCTGGTTCGAAGAACTAGAAAAGTCGCTTAATAAAGAATCTTTGTACGAGGAGGTTTTGGACAGAGTTCAAGCTCTTAAATTGGCTAACTCTTTTTTATTTTAGATGCCGCTTTGTAATTAGCTAGATTAGCGGCGAATAATTCAGGGTTTGCTATCGTGGCGCGCAGAGCGCTTTTGCTTAACATCCCTTTCAAGGGTAAAACACTGTTTGGCCCTGACTTGAAAGAGATTATTTCAGGCATCACTGGGGAAAAGGGCCACGCCCTTCCTCTGGATAGGTCTTTTAAGGCTAAAAAGAAGCCAAATTTTCGTCCCTTTCGCAGAAACGGACCAGCCTCAAATTCTACACCCTCTAAGCAAGAGGGTAATGCTTCTCAAACCAAGCCAGCCTGGAGGCCGATGCAAGGCTGGAACAAGGGTAAGCAGGCCAAGTCACCTGCCACTGCTACCAAAACAGCATGAAGTGTTGGCCCCCGATCTGGGAAGGATCTGGTGGGGGGCAGACTTTCTCTCTTTGCTCAGGCTGGGGCAAGAGATGTTCAGGATCCTTGGGCGCTAGAAATAGTTTCTCAAGGTTATCTCCTGGAATTCAGGGAACTACTCCCAAGGGGAAGGTTCCACGGGTCTCAATTATCTTCGAACAGGCATTCTTACACTGTGTAGAAGACCTGTTAAGCATGGGAGTGATTCATCCTGTTCCATTAGGAGAACAAGGGATGGGTTTTTACTCCAACCTGTTCATAATTCCCAAAAAAGAGGGAACATTCAGACCTATTTTAGATCTCAAGATTCTAAACAAGTTTCTAAGGGTTTCATCATTCAAAATGGAAACCATTCGAACGATCCTTCCTACCATCCAGGAAGGTCAATTCATGACCACGGTGGACTTAAAGGATGCGTACCTACGTATTCCTATCCACAAGGAACATTTTCGGTTCCTAAGGTTCGCCTTTCTGGACAAGCATTACCTGTGGCACTTCCATTCGGATTAGCCACTGCTCCAAGGATTTTCACAAGGGTACTAGGGTCCCTTCTAGCGGTGCTAAGACCAAGGGGCATTGCAGTAGTACCTTACTTGGACGACATCCTGATTCAAGTGTCGTCTCTGTCAAAAGCAAGGGCTCATACGGACATTGTCCTAGCCTTTCTCAGATCTCACAGGTGGAAAGTGAACATAGAAAAAAGTTCTCTGTCCCCGTCAACAAGAGTTCCCTTCTTGGGAACAATAATAGTTTCCTTAGAAATGAAGGTTTTTCTGACAGAGGCCAGAAAATCAAAACTTCTAAGCTCTTGTCAGGTACTTCATTCTGTTCTTCCTTCCATAGCGCAGTCCATGGAAGTAATAGGGTTGATGGTTGCGGCAATGGACATAGTTCCTTTTGCACGAATTCATCTAAGACCATTGCACCTGGGCATGCTCAGACTGTGGAATGGGGATTATACAGACTTGTCTCCGACGATACAAGTAGATCAAATAACCAGAGATTCTCTCCGTTGGTGGCTGACCCTGGACAACCTGTCACAGGGAATGAGCTTCCGCAGACCAGAATAGGTCATTGTCACGACCGACGCCAGTCTGGTGGGCTGGGGCGCGGTCTGGGAACCCCTGAAAACTCAGGGTCTATGGTTTCGGGAAGACTCTCTTCTCCCGATAAACATAATGGAACTGAGAGCGATATTCAATGCTCTCAAGGCTTGGCCTCGACTAGCAAAGGCCAAATTCATAAGGTTTCAATCAGTCATCATGACGACTGTTACATATATCAACCATCAGGGGGTAACAAGGAGTTCCCTGGCGATGGAGGAGCATCCGGGGGAGTGGGAACTCCATCTGGAAATCTTTGCCCAAATAACTCAATTATGGGGCATTCCAGACTTGGTTCTGATGGCCTCTCGTCAGAACTTCATGGTCCCTTGTTACGGGTCCAAATCCAGGGATCCCAAGGCGACTCTATTGGATACAATAGTAGCACCTTGGATCTTCAACCTAGCTTATGTATTCCCACCGTTTCCTCTCATTCCCAGGCTGGTAGCCAGGATCAATCTGGAGAGGGCTTCGGTGACCTTGATAGTTCCTGTGTGGCCACGCAGGACTTGGTATGCAGACCTGGTGAATGTGTCATCGGCTCCACCATGGAAGCTACCTTTGAGACAGGACCCTCTTATTCAGGGTCCATTCGAACATCCGAATCTGGTTTTCCTCCAACTGACTGCTTGGAGTTTGAACGCTTGATTTTATCAAAGCGTGGGTTTTCAGATTCTGTAATAGATACTCTTATTCAGGCTAGAAAGCCTGTAACTAGAAAAATTTACCATAATATATGGAAAAAATATATCTGTTGGTGTGAATCTAAAGGATTCCCATGGAACAAGATAAAAATTCCTAAGATTCTTTCCTTTCTACAAGAAGGTTTGGAGAAAGGATTTTCTGCGAGTTCTCTGAAGGGACAGATCTCTGCTTTATCTGTTTTACTTCACAAAAGGCTGGCAGCTGTGCCAGACGTTTAAGCGTTTGTTCAGGCTCTGGTTAGAATCAAGCCTGTTTACAGACCTTTGACTCTTCCCTGGAGTCTTAATCTAGTTCTTTCAGTTCTTCAAGGGGTTCCGTTTGAACCCTTACATTCCATAGATATTAAGTTATTATCTTGGAAAGTTTTGTTTTAGGTTGCAATTTCTTCTGCTAGAAGAGTTTCTGAGTTATCTGCTCTGCAGTGTTCTCCGCCCTATCTGGTCCATGCAGATAAGGTGGCTTTTACGTACTGAGCCTGGTTTTCTTCCGAAGGTTGTTTCCAACAAAAATATTAACCAGGAGATAGTTGTACCTTCTTTGTGTCTGAATCCAGTTTCATAGAAGGAACGTTTGTTACACAATTTGGACGTTGTCCGTGCTCTAAAATTCTATTTAGATGCTACAAAGGATTTCAGACAAACATCTTCCTTGTTTGTTGTTTATTCTGGTAAAAGGAGAGGTCAAAAAGCAACTTCTACCTCTCTATCTTTTTGGCTTAAAAGCATCATCAGATTGGCTTATGAGACTGCCGGACGGCAGCCTCCTGAAAGAATCACAGCTCATTCCACTAGGGCCGTGGCTTCCACATGGGCCTTTAAGAACGAGGCTTCTGTTGATCAGATATGTAAGGCAGCGACTTGGTCTTCACTGCACACTTTTACCAAATTTTACAAATTTGATACTTTTGCTTCTTCTGAGGCTATTTTTGGGAGAAAGGTTTTGCAAACCGTGGTGCCTTCCGTCTAGGTGACCTGATTTGCTCCCTCCCATCATCCGTGTCCTAAAGCTTTGGTATTGGTTCCCACGAGTAAGGATGACGCCGTGGACCGGACACACCTATGTTGGAGAAAACAGAATTTATGTTTACCTGATAAATTACTTTCTCAAACGGTGTGTCCGGTCCACGGCCCGCCCTGGTTTTTTAATCAGGTCTGATGATTTATTTTCTTTAACTACAGTCACCACGGTATCATATGATTTCTCCTATGCAAATATTCCTCCTTTACGTCGGTCGAATGACTGGGGAAGGCGGAGCCTAGGAGGGATCATGTGACCAGCTTTGCTGGGCTCTTTGCCATTTCCTGTTGGGGAAGAGAATATCCCACGAGTAAGGATGACGCCGTGGACCGGACACACCGTTGGAGAAAGTAATTTATCAGGTAAACATAAATTCTGTTTTTCTTCCTAAGGCTGTTTCAAATAAAAATATTAATCAGGAAATTGTTGTTCCTTCCTTGTATCCTAATCCTTCTTCTAAGAAGCGTCTGTTACATAATTTGGACGTGGTCCGTGCTTTGAAGTACTACTTACAGGCGACTAAGGATTTTCATCAATCGTCTTCCTTGTTTGTCGTTTTTTCAGGGAAACGTAGGGGTCAGAAAGCTACGGCTACCTCTCTTTCTTTTTGGCTGAAGAGTATCATCCGTTTTGCATATGAGACCGCTGGACAGCAGCCTCCTGAACGAATTACAGCTCATTCCACTAGGGCTGTGGCTTCCTCATGGGCATTCAAAAATGATGCTTCTGTTGAACAGATTTGCAAAGCTGCAACTTGGTCGTCTCTTCACACTTTTTCCAAATTTGATACCTCGGCTGAGGCTGTTTTTGGGAGGAAAGTTCTTCAAGCAGTGGTGCCTTCCGTTTAGGTTCCCTGTCTTGTCCCTCCCTTTTCATCCGTGTACTATAGCTTTGGTATTGTATCCCACAAGTAAGGATGAAATCTGTGGACTCATCGTATCTTTAAAAAGAAAAGGAAATTTTATGCTTACCTGATAAATTTGTTTCTTTTTAGATACGATGAGTCCAGTCCACGGCCCACCCTGTTTTATGAGACAGGTCTTTATTTTTTGTTAAACTTCAGTAACCTCTGCACCTTGGCTTTTCCTTTCTCTTCCTAACTTCAGTCGAATGACTGGAGTGGGAGGGAAGGGAGGAGCTATATATACAGCTCTGCTGTGGTGCTCTTTGCCTCCTCCTGCTGACCAGGAGGCGATATCCCACAAGTAAGGATGAAATCCGTGGACTCATCGTATCTAAAAAGAATCAAATTTATTTCCTTTTTCCTTCTTGGCAGTGATAGTCCATGAACCCGCCCTGAACTTGTGAAGTGGCGGCAGTTTCTGATGGCATCTCTTTACTGTTGCTTTACTTTTCCTTAACCTCTCTTCCACTACTGAGAGGGTAGGGGAAGTGGGAGGGATAATTCTATGCTCTGTTTGAGGTGTCTTTGCCTCCTCTTTGTGGCTAGGTGAAGTATTTCCCATAGGTTATGAATGTTTTCGTGGACGCTCACTGCCAAAAAGGAAAAGAATCAGGTAATAATAAATTATATTATGATGATGAAGCGTTACAAATAAATAATTATGATATTAACACTTTCTATTAAATGTTTCCAAATGAAACAATTTCTCAATGATATAGAAACCTTAATAGTTCATTACAGAATCACTGTGTAATGAACTTTAAAATTGTAAACTTGACTGACAGTTTGTACCACCTAAGATGGGTATTTATAAAGTTGTTGTTTTTGTCTGCTCCACGTTTAAACAGAGCAACAATATTTAAAGGGATTTAAAGTAAAAAAAAGAAACCTTTCATGATTTAAATAGGGCATGCAATTTTAAACAACTTTCCAATTTACTTTTATTACCAATTGTGCTTTGTTCTTTTTGTATTCTTAGTTGAAAGCTAAATCTAGGAGGTTCATATGCTAATTTCTTAGACCTTGAAGGCCACCTCTAATCTGAATGCATTTTGACAGTTTTTCACCACTAGAGGGCATTAGTTCATGTGTTTCATATAGATAACATTGAGCTCAGCCACGTGAAGCTCCTAAGAGCAAGCACTGATTGGCTAAAAATGCAAGTCTGTCAAAAGAACTGAAATAAGGGGGCAGTTTGCATAGCCATAGATACAAGGTAATCACAGAGGTTAAAAGTATATTATTATAACTGTGTTGGTTATGCAAAATTGGGGAATGGGTAATAAAGGGATTATCTACCTTTTTAAACAACAAACATTCTGGTGTTTATTGTCCTTTTAAGCATTAGTTTGATTTGCATTTTTTTTTCTCCAATATCTGCTATTTTATTATTTTTTTGCAGCATTTAATGTATATTTTATAACATTCCCTACCTGTTTTAAGCTGGACACATTCAAACGTTACACTGTTTTGTAACTGTTGTAGTTGAACATGTTGTTCACAACATCATTTGGTACTGTTTTAGCCACCCATCTACAGACGAGGAATGTAAAGCAACTTTGAGTAGCTGTAGAACAAATTGTACTGGTACAACATAGTATCTGCTTGCACAAGAAAATGTAGGGTTGGAATAGTGTGCCATAATTGTTCTGTGTCCCTTTTTAATATTTTACTGTGTACTTTTTAACTGCAGATCCAGTGCAAGTTGTTTGTGTTTGATAAGGTGTCACAGTCCTGGGTAGAGAGGGGTAGGGGACTCCTACGTCTCAATGACATGGCCTCAACAGAAGATGGCATGTTACAATCCAGACTTGGTGAGTAAGAGCGGTAATTTATTTTAATTTTTTTTTTTTTTTTTAAGAATGGTGGGATGGGAAATGTCATTGATGTAACTAGTGATGTTATTGATGATTTAGATATTATAATTTCTCCAACATAGGTGTGTCCGGTCCACGGCGTCATCCTTACTTGTGGGATATTCTCTTCCCCAACAGGAAATGGCAAAGAGCCCAGCAAAGCTGGTCACATGATCCCTCCTAGGCTCCGCCTACCCCAGTCATTCTCTTTGCCGTTGTACAGGCAACATCTCCACGGAGATGGCTTAGAGTTTTTTAGTGTTTAACTGTAGTTTTTATTATTCAATCAAGAGTTTGTTATTTTGAAATAGTGCTGGTATGTACTATTTACTCAGAAACAGAAAAGAGATGAAGATTTCTGTTTGTATGAGGAAAATGATTTTAGCAACCGTCACTAAAATCCATGGCTGTTCCACACAGGACTGTTGAGAGCAATTAACTTCAGTTGGGGGAACAGTGAGCAGTCTCTTGCTGCTTGAGGTATGACACATTCTAACAAGACGATGTAATGCTGGAAGCTGTCATTTTCCCTATGGGATCCGGTAAGCCATGTTTATTAAGATCGTAAATAAGGGCTTCACAAGGGCTTATTAAGACTGTAGACTTTTTCTGGGCTAAATCGATTCATTATTAACACGTATTTAGCCTTGAGGAATCATTTATTCTAGGTATTTTGATATAATAATATCGGCAGGCACTGTTTTAGACACCTTATTCTTTAGGGGCTTTCCCAAATCATAGGCAGAGCCTCATTTTCGCGCCGGTGTTGCGCACTTGTTTTTGAGAGGCATGACATGCAGTTGCATGTGAGAGGAGCTCTGATACTTAGAAAAGACTTTCTGAAGGCGTCATTTGGTATCGTATTCCCCTTTGGGCTTGGTTGGGTCTCAGCAAAGCAGATACCAGGGACTGTAAAGGGGTTAAAGTTAAAAACGGCTCCGGTTCCGTTATTTTAAGGGTTAAAGCTTCCAAATTTGGTGTGCAATACTTTTAAGGCTTTAAGACACTGTGGTGAAAATTTGGTGAATTTTGAACAATTCCTTCATGTTTTTTCGCAATTGCAGTAATAAAGTGTGTTCAGTTTAAAATTTAAAGTGACAGTAACGGTTTTATTTTAAAACGTTTTTTGTACTTTGTTATCAAGTTTATGCCTGTTTAACATGTCTGAACTACCAGATAGACTGTGTTCTGAATGTGGGGAAGCCAGAATTCCCATTCATTTAAATAAATGTGATTTATGTGACAATGACAATGATGCCCAAGATGATTCCTCAAGTGAGGGGAGTAAGCATGGTACTGCATCATTCCCTCCTTCGTCTACACGAGTCTTGCCCACTCAGGAGGCCCCTAGTACATCTAGCGCGCCAATACTCCTTACTATGCAACAATTAACGGCTGTAATGGATAATTCTGTCAAAAACATTTTAGCCAAAATGAACACTTATCAGCGTAAGCGCGACTGCTCTGTTTTAGATACTGAAGAGCATGACGACGCTGATAATAATGGTTCTGAAGGGCCCCTAACCCAGTCTGATGGGGCCAGGGAGGTTTTGTCTGAGGGAGAAATTACTGATTCTGGGAACATTTCTCAACAAGCTGAACCTGATGTGATTACGTTTAAATTTAAGTTGGAACATCTCCGCATTCTGCTTAAGGAGGTATTATCCACTCTGGATGATTGTGACAAGTTGGTCATCCCAGAGAAACTATGTAAAATGGACAAGTTCCTAGAGGTCCCGGGGCTCCCAGAAGCTTTTCCTATACCCAAGCGGGTGGCGGACATTGTTAATAAAGAATGGGAAAGGCCCGGTATTCCTTTCGTCCCTCCCCCCATATTTAAAAAATTGTTTCCTATGGTCGACCCCAGAAAGGACTTATGGCAGACAGTCCCCAAGGTCGAGGGAGCGGTTTCCACTTTAAACAAACGCACCACTATACCCATAGAGGATAGTTGTGCTTTCAAAGATCCTATGGATAAAAAATTAGAAGGTTTACTTAAAAAGATGTTTGTTCAACAGGGTTACCTTCTACAACCAATTTCATGCATTGTCCCTGTAGCTACAGCCGCATGTTTCTGGTTCGATGAGCTGATAAAGGCGGTCGATAGTGATTCTCCTCCTTATGAGGAGATTATGGACAGAATCAATGCTCTCAAATTGGCTAATTCTTTCACCCTAGACGCCACTTTGCAATTGGCTAGGTTAGCGGCTAAGAATTCTGGGTTTGCTATTGTGGCGCGCAGAGCGCTTTGGTTGAAATCTTGGTCAGCTGATGCGTCTTCCAAGAACAAGCTACTTAACATTCCTTTCAAGGGGAAAACGCTGTTTGGCCCTGACTTGAAAGAGATTATCTCTGATATCACTGGGGGTAAGGGCCACGCCCTTCCTCAGGATCGGCCTTTCAAGGCAAAAAATAAACCTAATTTTCTTCCCTTTCGTAGAAATGGACCAGCCCAAAGTGCTACGTCCTCTAAGCAAGAGGGTAATACTTCTCAAGCCAAGCCAGCTTGGAGACCAATGCAAGGCTGGAACAAGGGAAAGCAGGCCAAGAAACCTGCCACTGCTACCAAGACAGCATGAAATGTTGGCCCCCGATCCGGGACCGGATCTGGTGGGGGGCAGACTCTCTCTCTTCGCTCAGGCTTGGGCAAGAGATGTTCTGGATCCTTGGGCGCTAGAAATAGTCTCCCAAGGTTATCTTCTGGAATTCAAGGGGCTTCCCCCAAGGGGGAGGTTCCACAGGTCTCAGTTGTCTTCAGACCACATAAAAAGACAGGCATTCTTACATTGTGTAGAAGACCTGTTAAAAATGGGAGTGATTCATCCTGTTCCATTAAGAGAACAAGGGATGGGGTTCTACTCCAATCTGTTCATAGTTCCCAAAAAAGAGGGAACGTTCAGACCAATCTTAGATCTCAAGATCCTAAACAAGTTTCTCAAGGTTCCATCGTTCAAGATGGAAACCATTCGAACTATTCTTCCTTCCATCCAGGAAGGTCAATTCATGACCACAGTGGATTTAAAGGATGCGTATCTACATATTCCTATCCACAAGGAACATCATCGGTTCCTAAGGTTCGCATTCCTGGACAAGCATTACCAGTTCGTGGCGCTTCCTTTCGGATTAGCCACTGCTCCAAGGATTTTCACAAAGGTATTAGGGTCCCTTCTAGCTGTGCTAAGACCAAGGGGCATTGCTGTAGTACCTTACTTGGACGACATTCTGATTCAAGCGTCGTCCCTTCCTCAAGCAAAGGCTCACACGGACATTGTCCTGGCCTTTCTCAGATCTCACGGATGGAAAGTGAACGTGGAAAAGAGTTCTCTATCTCCGTCAACAAGGGTTCCCTTCTTGGGAACAATAATAGACTCCTTAGAAATGAGGATTTTTCTGACAGAGGCCAGAAAAACAAAACTTCTAGACTCTTGTCGGATACTTCATTCCGTTCCTCTTCCTTCCATAGCGCAGTGCATGGAAGTGATCGGTTTGATGGTAGCGGCAATGGACATAGTTCCTTTTGCGCGCATTCATCTAAGACCATTACAACTGTGCATGCTCAGTCAGTGGAATGGGGACTATACAGACTTGTCTCCGAAGATACAAGTAAATCAGAGGACCAGAGACTCACTCCGTTGGTGGCTGTCCCTGGACAACCTGTCACAAGGGATGACATTCCGCAGACCGGAGTGGGTCATCGTCACGACCGACGCCAGTCTGATGGGCTGGGGCGCGGTCTGGGGATCCCTGAAAGCTCAGGGTCTTTGGTCTCGGGAAGAATCTCTTCTACCGATAAATATTCTGGAACTGAGAGCGATATTCAATGCTCTCAAGGCTTGGCCTCAGCTAGCGAGGGCCAAGTTCATACGGTTTCAATCAGACAACATGACAACTGTTGCGTACATCAACCATCAGGGGGGAACAAGGAGTTCCCTAGCGATGGAAGAAGTGACCAAAATCATTCTATGGGCAGAGTCTCACTCCTGCCACCTGTCTGCTATCCACATCCCAGGAGTGGAAAATTGGGAAGCGGATTTTCTGAGTCGTCAGACATTGCATCCGGGGGAGTGGGAACTCCATCCGGAAATCTTTGCCCAAGTCACTCAGCTGTGGGGCATTCCAGACATGGATCTGATGGCCTCTCGTCAGAACTTCAAAGTTCCTTACTACGGGTCCAGATCCAGGGATCCCAAGGCGGCTCTAGTGGATGCACTAGTAGCACCTTGGACCTTCAAACTAGCTTATGTGTTCCCGCCGTTTCCTCTCATCCCCAGGCTGGTAGCCAGGATCAATCAGGAGAGGGCGTCGGTGATCTTGATAGCTCCTGCGTGGCCACGCAGGACTTGGTATGCAGATCTGGTGAATATGTCATCGGCTCCACCTTGGAAGCTACCTTTGAGACGAGACCTTCTTGTTCAGGGTCCGTTCGAACATCCGAATCTGGTTTCACTCCAGCTGACTGCTTGGAGATTGAACGCTTGATCTTATCGAAGCGAGGGTTCTCAGATTCTGTTATCGATACTCTTGTTCAGGCCAGAAAGCCTGTAACTAGAAAGATTTACCACAAAATTTGGAAAAAATATATCTGTTGGTGTGAATCTAAAGGATTCCCTTGGGACAAGGTTAAGATTCCTAAGATTCTATCCTTCCTTCAAGAAGGATTGGAAAAAGGATTATCTGCTAGTTCCCTGAAGGGACAGATTTCTGCCTTGTCTGTGTTACTTCACAAAAAGCTGGCAGCTGTGCCAGATGTTCAAGCCTTTGTTCAGGCTCTGGTTAGAATTAAGCCTGTTTACAAACCTTTGACTCCTCCTTGGAGTCTCAACTTAGTTCTTTCAGTTCTTCAGGGGGTTCCGTTTGAACCCTTACATTCCGTTGATATTAAGTTATTATCTTGGAAAGTTTTGTTTTTAGTTGCAATTTCTTCTGCTAGAAGAGTTTCAGAATTATCTGCTCTGCAGTGTTCTCCTCCTTATCTGGTGTTCCATGCAGATAAGGTGGTTTTACGTACTAAACCTGGTTTTCTTCCAAAAGTTGTTTCTAACAAAAACATTAACCAGGAGATTATCGTACCTTCTCTGTGTCCGAAACCAGTTTCAAAGAAGGAACGTTTGTTGCACAATTTGGATGTTGTTCGCGCTCTAAAATTCTATTTAGATGCTACAAAGGATTTTAGACAAACATCTTCCTTGTTTGTTGTTTATTCCGGTAAAAGGAGAGGTCAAAAAGCAACTTCTACCTCTCTCTCTTTTTGGATTAAAAGCATCATCAGATTGGCTTACGAGACTGCCGGACGGCAGCCTCCCGAAAGAATCACGGCTCATTCCACTAGGGCTGTGGCTTCCACATGGGCCTTCAAGAACGAGGCTTCTGTTGATCAGATATGTAGGGCAGCGACTTGGTCTTCACTGCACACTTTTACCAAATTTTACAAGTTTGATACTTTTGCTTCTTCTGAGGCTATTTTTGGGAGAAAGGTTTTGCAAGCCGTGGTGCCTTCCATTTAGGTGACCTGATTTGCTCCCTCCCTTCATCCGTGTCCTAAAGCTTTGGTATTGGTTCCCACAAGTAAGGATGACGCCGTGGACCGGACACACCTATGTTGGAGAAAACAGAATTTATGTTTACCTGATAAATTACTTTCTCCAACGGTGTGTCCGGTCCACGGCCCGCCCTGGTTTTTTTAATCAGGTCTGATAATTTATTTTCTTTAACTACAGTCACCACGGTACCATATGGTTTCTCCTATGCAAATATTCCTCCTTAACGTCGGTCGAATGACTGGGGTAGGCGGAGCCTAGGAGGGATCATGTGACCAGCTTTGCTGGGCTCTTTGCCATTTCCTGTTGGGGAAGAGAATATCCCACAAGTAAGGATGACGCCGTGGACCGGACACACCGTTGGAGAAAGTAATTTATCAGGTAAACATAAATTCTGTTTTGTGTAGGATGATTTTAAAGATTATTTCTACTGATACCATTGATGATGTGATGGGTTATGTCACTAGTGATGTCATTGATGATTTAAAAAAAATATATATAATTTCTCTGATCTGTAAAATTATGTCATTAGTTATGTCCCTATTAATGTCACTAGTGATCCCATTGATGTTTTTTTTTTTTTTTAAATTGTCAAGGAAAAAAAAACTTTACATTATTTATCATATATATTTTATACTTGCCATGCTGTGTTGCTAAAAAAAACTAAACTAAACAAAAAAAAGTTTCTTGCGTAATTTTAATTTGCCAACTCTCAAGACCACACCCTATTATTGTATTAAAACTGATAAGTTTAAAAAAAAAGTTTAGAAATGCTGATACCTTATCTGTGAAAAATGTATTTCTTGTTAACCAGTCTGTTTATTTGTAGTAATACAACTCATCTAATTGCACATGTTTTATGACATCACTCTTCATAGATCCTTCCAGTAGAAGTTTAAGACTTCTGCATCTATAACCAGAAACGATGAACACTCCACAAGTACAGTTTAAATAAAAGAAAAAAACAATTTAAAAATTAATTTTGCAGTCATATGTATTATCAATATACCACGATTTAGTGTTTCAAATATAGCGAGAACGAAAAAGATATGTAACACACCTTTAACCTGTTTTACATCAGATATATCACAAATTTCCACTATATATTTTTATTAAAAAAGTTAATAAAGAAATACATTTGGTAATATACTGATCTAGCATCACCCTATCCACCTCTCTCAAAATAATTATACTGTAAGATCCTCCTCTTACAGTTCCTTTTACTATTGTGTAATATTCTTATCACTCAAGGAATGATCTATAATATCCCAGAGGGGGATATGTAAAGGCGCGCTGTTAAAGAAAATATATTTGTGAAACACAATATATAGCTATTGGATGTATTATGAGACGGAACTACCGTATTCGGCTCTCAGGATCTAGCCGTAACCGCTAATGTTCATATGGTGTAATCTCAGCCGATAGTTCTTTGGCAAAGGCAGCTCCTCCTGGTCCCAGAGAGCGGGGATAACACTGTTAAAAAATACAAATAGAAAGAGGGCGCCACATAGCGTGATAACGTTTCATCAATGTAATTGTAGGCTGAAAGGTAATCCGCTTACCATAATCTGTGGCACTGTGCTGTGACCAGTGCTCACAGGTTCACTTAGTCAGTGGCTAGTACACTGCAGATTGATACGCCTCCTGAGGATTTCCCCTTTTGGTGAAGGCTTTGTGAGCCCCTTCAGTCGTAGCCGTAAATTTCTTTGTTTAAAAACAGGAACAGTCTATTTAATTTGTATGCTTAGCAGCACTTTGATAAAATGAGGTGAACAACTTCCAAAGTTAAAAAATGAACAAGCTTTATTATATTATAAAGCTTGTTCATTTTTTAACTTTGGAAGTTGTTCACCTCATTTTATCACAGTGCTGCTAAGCACACAAATTAAACAGACTGTTGCTGTTTTTAAATTTGAGGTAGCTCAGTTGGTAAATGCCCTGACTACAAAAAAGCCTGTTTAAAAGATCCAAGGTCACAGGTTCAAATCCCGGCAGCCCTTCATCCTTCCGAAGTCGATAAAATGAGTACCATTAAATTGGGTAATAATATCTATTACTATTCAGCTGCCGATTTGGTTAATTCCGAGAGCGAGCGCTGAAAAAGTGCTTTGAGTCCCACTGGGAGAAAGGCGCTATATAAATACTAGTTATTATTATATTATTATTATTATTATATTAAGCACTTGCTAATGATCTTTCCTTATAGTGATGCGTACTCAAGGCAGTCTACGGCTAATCCTTAACACTAAGCTCTGGGCTCAAATGCAGATTGATAAAGCCAGTGAAAAAAGCATTCGTATTACCGCCATGGATACAGAGGACCAGGGAGTTAAAGTTTTTTTGATATCGGTAAGCAAGAGATTTTTTTTTTCTCTCTACAAAGTACACAGATAAATCTTACTTATAAGATCACTTGATAGCCAGAACCTAGACATTTACTCTTACACAAGTCCCAGTCATGTTAGTTTCTTTAGGCTCTTGTTAAAATCTTTTTTAGATTGTTGTGCAGACTGTTCCATATTAATTTCATTTTCATTTTGCCACCTCTGCTAGGCTAGCTCAAAAGATACAGGCCAGCTATTTGCTGCATTGCATCACCGCATCCTAGCCCTTAGAAGCCGCGTAGAGCAAGAGCTGGAGGTTAAATGTCCAGAACCTGTAAGGGAAGTAACTCCATCCAACGAGGAGGACAGCGATGATGATGATGATGTCCTTACGCCCACAGGCACAACTGCTATTGGTGAGGAGAAAGTATTCCCTCAGTGATTGTGTCTACTACTTTTTCTCTTGCAAGATGTATCGAGTCCACGGATTCATCCAATACTTGTGGGATATTCTCCTTCCCAACAGGAAGTGGCAAAGAGAGCACCCACAGCAGAGCTGTCTATATAGCTCCTCCCTTAGCTCCACCCCCCAGTCATTCTCTTTGCCTACTCTAAGTACTAGGAAGGGTAAAGTGAGTGTGGTGACAAAAATGTTAGTTTTAATTTTCTCAAGCAAAAGTTTGTTATTTTAAATGGTACCGGTGTGTACTATTCACTCTCTGGCAGAAAAGGGATGAAGATTTCTGCAAGGAGGATGATGATCTTAGCACTTTGTAACTAAGATCCACTGCTGTTCCCACAAAGGCTGAGGAGTACAGGAAAACTTCAGTTGGGGGAACGGTTTGCATGCTATGCTGCATTGAGGTATGTTCAGTCAATTTTTTTCTAGACAGACTGTGATAATTCTAGAAAAGGCTGGTAGTATACCCATGAGGGAAGGGTAAGCTGTATTCAGACACTTAGTATGGAATCCCAGCTTGCATAAAGGGCTCAGTTGTTACTGGTGACACTTATAGGAAAAACGTTTTTTTATTAAAAGATTACTGTTTTGAGGGACTTTGAAGAGTCATTATGGCTTATTTAAGGGTTATTAACCCACATGGCTAGTTTAGAAACACTTTGGTGTGTTTCTTTTAGGCCCCACTAACATCGAGTGAGGTGGGAGGGGCCTATTTTCGTGCCTCAGTTGCGCAGTTTCTTTTATACACAAGACATCCAGCTGCTTCTCCGGAGGGTCCTGCTGTACTTGAGGGCCTAACGGAAGCTTTTTCTCCACAAATCTATCCCTAAGGGCAGGTAGGCGCCACAGCAGAGCTGTGGCAAGGTGCTGAACATTTTTATACCGGTTTTTGAGGTTTTGTCAATCCGGTTTTTACATTAAGGGGTTAATCGTTTATTTGACTGGTGGAGCAATCTTACTAAGGCTTTATGATTCCACTGTAAAAATTTCGAAAAGTTTGCTGCTTTTTTACACTGTTTTGCAGAGTTTGTGCATCTTTTTTTCTCTTAAAGGCACAGTACAGTTTTTTTACTTTACTTCACTTATTTACTTTGAATAAAGTGTTTTCCACGCTTGCTTGTTTCATTACTAGCCTGTTTAACATGTCTGATATCAAGGAAACTCCTTGTTCAATGTGTTTAGAAGCCATTGTGGAACCCCCTCTTAGAATGTGTCCCACTTGCACTGATATGTCTATAAATTTTAAAGAGCATATTATAGCACTTAAAAATATAGCAATAGATGATTCTCAGACAGAAGCAAATGAGGTTATGCCATCTAGCTCTCCCCAAGTGTCACAACCAGTAACGCCCGCACAAGTGACGCCAAGTACCTCTAGTGCGTCGACTTTGTTTACTTTACAAGACATGGCCACAGTTATGAATACATCCCTCACAGAGGTTTTATCTAAACTGCCTGGGTTACAAGGAAAGCGTGACAGCTCTGGGTTAAGAACAAATGCTGAGCCTTCTGACGCTTTAGTAGCCGTATCCGATATACACTCACAATGTTCTGAAGTAGGGGTTTGCTATCTGAGGGAGAGATTTCTGATTCAGGGAAGACGCTCCCTCAGACAGATTCTGATATGACGGCCTTTAAATTTAAGCTTGAACACCTCCGCTTGTTGCTCAGGGAGGTATTAGCGACTGGATGATTGTCACCCTATAGTGGTCCCAGAGAAATTGTGTAAAATGGACAAATACTTAGAGGTTCCTGTTTACCCTGATGTTTTTCCAGTCCCTAAGAGGATTGCGAATATTGTTACTAAGGAGTGGGATAGACCAGGTATACCGTTCGCTCCCCCTCCTGTTTTTAAGAAAAGGTTTCCCATATCTGACACCATGCGGGACACGTGGCAGACTGTTCCTAAGGTGGAGGGAGCTTTTTCTACGCTCGCCAAGCGTACAACTATACCTATCGAAGACAGTTGTACTTTCAAAGATCCTATGGATAAAAAATTAGAGGGTCTCCTAAAGAAAATTTTTGTTCATCAAGGTTTTCTTCTCCAACCTATTGCGTGCATTGTTCCTGTAACCACTGCAGCTGCTTTCCGTTTCGAGGCTCTAGAAGAGGTTCTTCAGATGGACACTCCATTAGAGGATATTATGGATAGAATTAAGGCCCTTAAGCTGGCTAATTCTTTCATTACAGATGCCGCTTTTCAACTGGCTAAATTAGCGGCAAAGAATTCAGGTTTTGCCATTTTAGCACACAGGGCGTTATAGCTTAAGTCCTGGTCTGCTGATGTGTCATCAAAATCTAAACTTTTGAACATGCCTTTCAAAGGTAAGACCCTATTCGGGCCTGAACTGAAAGAGATTATTTCAGACATCACTGGAGGGAAAGGCCATGCCCTCCCTCAGGATAAAACAAATAAAATGAGGACCAAACAAAATAATTTTCATTTCTTTCGGAACTTCAAGGGTGGTCCCACTTCAGCTTCCCCTGCTGCAAAGCAAGAGGGGAATTTTGCCCAATCCAAGTCAGTCTGGAGACCTAACCAGGCTTGGAACAAGGGTAAACAGGCCAAGAAGCCTGCAGCTGCCTCCAAGACAGCATGAAGGAGTAGCCCCCGATCCGGGACCGGATCTAGTAGGGGGAAGACTCTCTCTCTTCGCTTAGGCTTGGGCAAGAGATGTTCAAGATTCCTGGGCTTTAGAAATTGTGTCCCAGGGATATCGTCTGGACTTCAAAGACTCCCCCCAAGGGGGAGATTTCACATTTCTCAATTGTTTGCAAACCAGACAGAGAGAGAGGCGTTCTTATGCTGTGTAGAAGACCTACATACCATGGGAGTGATCCGCCCAGTTCCAAAAGCGAAACAAGAGCTAGCTTTTTACTCAAACCTGTGTGGTTCCCAAAATAGAGGGAACTTTCAGACCAATCTTGGATCTCAAAATTCTAAACAAATTCCTCAGAGTACCATCATTCAAGATGGAGACTATTTGGACTATTCTGCCTCTGATCCAGGAGTGTCAATATAAGACTACCGTGGACTTAAAGGATGCATATCTGCACATCCCTATTCACAGAGATCATCAATTCCTCAGATTCGCCTTTCTGGACAGGCATTACCAGCTTGTGGCCCTTCCCTTCTGGTTGGCCACGGCTCCCAGAATTTTCACAAAGGTGCTAGGGTCCCTTTTGGCGGTTCTAAGACCGCGGGGCATAGCAGTGGCGCCTTATCTAGACGACATCTTAATTCAAGAGTTGACTTTCCAGCTAGCCAAGTCTCACACGGACATCGTGTTGGCTTTTCTGAGATCTCATGGGTGGAAGGTGAACATAAAAAAAAAAAAGAGTTCTCTCTTCCCTCTCACAAGAGTTTCCTTCCTAGGGACTCTGATAGACTCGGTAGAAATTAAAATATTTTTTTCGGAGGTCAGGAAATCAAAACTCATAACCACCTGCCGAGCTCTTCATTCCATTCCTCGGCCTTCAGTGGCTCAGTGTATGGAGGTAATCGGACTTATGGTAGCGGCAATGGACATAGTTCCTTTTGCCCGCCTACACCTCAGACCACTGCAACTATGCATACTCGAACAGTGGAATGGGGATTATGCAGATTTATCTCCTCAAATACATCTGGATCAGGAGACCAGAGATTCTCTTCTCTGGTGGTTGTCTCAGAACCACCTGTCTCAGGGAATGTGTTTCCGCAGGCCAAAGTGGCTCATAGTAACGACAGATGCCAGACTGCTGGGCTGGGGGGCAGTCTGGAACTCCCTGAAAGCACAGGGCTTATGGTCTCGGGAGGAAACTCTCCTCCCGATAAACATTATAGAACTGAGAGCGATATTCAATGCACTTCAGGCATGGCTTCAGCTAGCTGCGGACAAATTCATCAGATTTCAGTCGGACAACATCACGACTGTAGCTTATATCAATCATCAAGGAGGAACACAGAGTTCTCTAGCGATGATGGAGGTGACCAAAATAATTCAATGGGCGGAGACTCACTCCTGCCATCTTTCAGCAATCCATATCCCTGGGAGGCGGATTTCCTAAGTCGCCAGACTTTCCATCCGGGGGAGTAGGAGCTCAATCCGGAAGTATTTGCCCAGCTGACTCGGCTATGGGGCACACCAGAATTAGATCTGATGGCGTCCCGTCAGAACGCCAAGCTTCCTTGTTACGGGTCCAGGTCCCGGGATCCCCAGGCAGTACTGATAGATGCTCTAGCAGTGCCCTGGTCCTTCAACCTGGCCTATGTATTTCCACCGTTTCCTCTCCTTCCACGTCTGGTTGCCAGAATCAAGCAGGAGAGAGCTTCAGTGATTTTGATAGCACCTGCGTGGCCACGCAGGACTTGGTATGCAGATCTGGTGGACATGTCATCTGTTCCACCGTGGACTCTGCCGATGAGGCAGGACCTTCTAATCCAGGGTCCATTCAAGCATCCAAATCTAATTTCTCTGCGTCTGGCTGCTTGGAGATTGAACGCCTGATTTTATCAAAGCGTGGTTTCTCTGAGTCGGTCGTTGATACCCTGATTCAGGCTAGAAAGCCTGTCACCAGGAAAATCTATCATAAGATATGGCGAAAATATCTTTATTGGTGTGAATCCAAGGGTTACTCATGGAGTAAGATTAGGATTCCTGGAATATTGTCTTTTCTCCAAGGATTGGAGAAGGGATTATCAAATAGCTCCTTAAAAGGACAGATATCTGCTTTGTCTATTCTTTTACACAAACGTCTGGCAGATATCCCAGACGTTCAGGTGTTTAGTCAGGCTTTAGTCAGAATCAAGCCTGTATTCAAACCTGTTGCTCCGCCATGGAGCTTAAACTTAGTTCTTAAGGTTCTTCAAGGGGTTCCGTTTAAACTATGCATTCCATAGATATTAAGCTTCAATCTTGGAAAGCTCTGTTTTTAGTAGCTATCTCTTCGGCTCGAAGAGTTTCTGAGTTATCTGCTTTACAGTGTGACTCACCTTATCTTGTTTTCCATGCAGATAAGGTGGTTTTGCGTACCAAACCTGGATTCCTTCCTAAGGTTGTTTCTAATTGGAATATCAATCAGGAAATTGTTCTTCCTAGCCTTCGGTCGAATGACTGGGGAGTGGAGCTAAGGGAGGAGCTATATAGACAGCTGCTGTGGGTGCTCTCTTTGCCACTTCCTGTTGGGAAGGAGAATATCCCGCAAGTATTGGATGAATCTGTGGACTCGATACATCGCAAGAGAAAGAAATTTATCAGGTAAGCATAAATTCTGTTTTATTGTTTACAGTTAGCTTATTTTATAAAAGGTTATATAGTTAGTGTTTACCGCTAATCATTAAGGACACTTAGCGCTGCAGAACGTATTGGCGCTCTACTAATAACTGATGTTAATAATAAGGCCTACTAACTCATTGCTTGTTTTAAAATGCTAACTACTTGTATCTAACGATTTTCTGTTTCCCACAGCACCTAGTGACGAAGGAGACAGGCCGTCTGCATCAACAACATAGCAACCACAAACCTCTATCCTGAGACTGCCATCTCACCTTGTAGGGTGATGGTCCACGGCTTACATTGTCTTTCTTGCCTCAAGGAAAAATAAAGACCAGCTAATGAAATCCAGGCTGAGCCGTGAACAGACTCTTCACCCTTCCCAGGAACTGTTATTCTGTTTGATCATGTTAAACCAACAAAAAAAATACTTTGGATTTCCTTTAACTTTATTTTATTTAGAAATGGCTAAAAGTGGTATCCATGCTAAATACAAAAGGACTCTTGGCTGGATGGTTCAAAATATATAATGGCTCATCATATTGATGAGCTAAAACAAGTCACATTTTCTCCCCCTTCTATTACCATCTTTTCAGTTGTTGAGATTTGGCCGAACTGTGCAGCTTTTTCAACCATTTACCTTTTGGTTTTTATATTATATAAATATTAGTTTGTTTTTTTCCTGCCAGATCCTATTGGTTGCTGATGTACATATTGCTTCTCTTTTTTTTGCTTTTATTTTTGGATTCCAGTTACTTGCAAGGATTTATTCGGCTAAAACAAAAATTGATCCAACCACCTGTAACTTTTGGATCCAGCCACCTCTGACTTGCTGGATTTGGATATATATTCAAGCCACACAGACTTACAATTCTCTCACATAGGAGCCAGATCTCAACCTTCTCCCTTCTGTATCAAAGACTGTAACCTGTAGTTAATGAACTGAATATTCCCATTTCCAGTCTTTTATTTTTGATCCCTTTCTGGGTATTTTTCTTTTTTTTTTTTTTTTTTTTT
>NC_069500.1:812290027-812292527 GCF_027579735.1 Bombina bombina | reverse complement strand
GGTTTCTAACTATCGTCCTATATCACTGCTCCCTGTATTGTCAAAAATCCTAGAAAAATGCGTCCATACGCAATTATGCGAGTATTACCAACTTTCTAACTATCTGACCCCTGATCAATCAGGTTTCAGACCGAATCACTCCACTACAACTGCCCTCCTAAAAGTTTGCAACGACATCCAAACTGCCATGGAACAAGGAGACCTAACTGGAGCTATTTTCCTTGATTTTGCAAAGGCTTTTGACACAGTGGACCATGACCTACTACTTCTCAAACTATAAAACTCTGGTATTGCTGATCACCCGTTAACCTGGTTTAAATCATATGTATCGGATCGATCACAATATGTCTCTGTCTCTAACAGTGACTCCCTCCCTCTCCCAGTCACATGTGGTGTTCCCCAAGGTTCCATTCTCGGCCCCCTACTATTCACATTATTTATAAATGATTTGCCTAATGTCTGCAAATCCTCAACTGTACACATGTACGCAGACGACACGGTAATCTATGCAAACAAATCTGATCTGCTGCAGCTTGAAACAGTGCTCCAAGACCAGTTCACAGAGGTAGAAAAGTGGATCTCGAAAAACAAACTCTTCCTAAACACTGACAAAACGGTCACAATGATCTTTGGAACGGGACCTAAAATACATAAATTACAAAATTCCCATCTTCGCATCAAAACAAAATCCAATTGCACGCTGACCGCAGTCCACTCTTTTAAATACTTAGGTATGTTGTTAGACCCCAATCTATCTTTTGGACTCCACATAGAAAAAATTGCCTCTAAACTTTATCCAAAACTAGGTGCCCTGTACAGAAACAAATCTTGCCTCAGCCCTACAGTAAAGGAAAAGATTGTACAGCAAATGCTGATGCCTATCTTGGATTATGGGGACATAGTATATGCACCTGCTCCGCAAACTCACCTTAATAAACTAAATACGTTATATAACTCGCTCTGCCGCTTTGTGCTACAATGTAACTACAGGACCCACCATTGTGACATGCTAAAAGAACTAAACTGGCTGTCGCTGGAATCCAGACGCACCCTCCATCTTTCCTGCCTTGTCTTTAAGAGCCTTTCTGGGAAGCTCCCACCCTACCTGAGCAGAATGCTATTCCCACCTCCTATAACCTCCGATCCAATAACAGCACATTATTTAGCTTGCCTCAATACAAAAAGAAAGCAGCTCGATCCTCCTTTTCCTACAGAGCGCCACAATTATGGAATTACCTCCCTCACACTTTAAAAACTTCCCCAAGCCTAAAATCCTTTAAGAGATCCCTCTATACATATCTCAAAACAGAATGCTCCTGTCATGGTTGATTAAATATTTCGTACCTGCTCTATGTTAAATGTTTGCATATATTGTGTATTATTATTGTTTTTGTATTTTATTGTACCCTATTGTATCAATGCAATGTTTTGTGATCCCAGGACATACTTGAAAACGAGAGAAATCTCAATGTATCCTTCCTGGTAAAATATTTTATAAATAAATAAATAAATAAATTTAGAGTTATGGCCTGATTTTTGCTAATATGTAGGCCCTGTTTTGGTTGGTGATTTCAAATCAATATTAGCAGCCTTAGTTCTTATGTGATGTAATTCCTAGTAATTTTATTATTTATGCTAATTCATATGTTTTCCAGCACAGGTGGCAGCCCTAGACCACCTTCTGAAATCACCACCCTAAGGACATAGTTTCTTAGAGACATTTCTATAACTGCACACTGTATTTATTCTCGTATTAAGAAGTGCTTAAAGGGACATTTTGGTAAAATATTTTCTATCATGCATTGATGCATATGATAGGGCAGCAGTTAAACATGTCTTGTAAATCTACTGCTCATTGGCTGACAGGAACAGCACAACTAAAAAAGTTGGTTTATTCACATCAGGAACATCCATTTAAAAAAAAAAAGACAAAGCACTAAAACACACATTGATATATTCTCTTCACAACAGAGTTTTTGAGTTTCATGTGCCTTCATTTTTTTCTTAAGTTCCTTTCTACATTATGCTCAAAAGTAGAGTGCACTTGAGTGCTAGTTGTCCTGTGAGGAAGGGCAGGGGGGGGGGGGGGGGTACATGTGTATCATCTCTCTTTCCTGAGGCAATGACTACTCAGTTAGCAATAACTAACAATAATGCCTCTCACTATTGCAAAACTTGTATGCTCACCTACTACCACCTCCAATCAGTAGCTGGGCTGCCTCATAACCCATGACTTTGTCATAATTTCCACTATTAGCCTAGAACTATCCTCCCACCATACTAGTAATATCCACCCATCACAAACACCCAAACTTGGACTAATTTCACTGGAGTATTTGCCCTCATCCATCCACATTAGGAGCTGTCGCCTTGATCCTACTCCCTCTCAGCTTCACTCTGCTTTTACACACAACAGATGGTTACACAAAGACAGGGCCCTCTAACCCTTTACATTATGTGTAATTGTAGTTTATAAATGTTGTGTAGTCGTGCAGCTTTT
>NC_069500.1:811582527-811615027 GCF_027579735.1 Bombina bombina | reverse complement strand
ATACATAAAAGCATTTAATACATATTAAACATATAAAACAAGGGTGTCGTTTAAAATATATTTTAACAGAACGGCAAGAAATAATGTGTAAAAACACATAAACACATAAATATCTATAAAAACACGCGTGTTTTGCTTTTTAGCTGTATGTATAATGTCTCATAAAATTCGTCTCATATATAGTTGTGTTGGCATAAATCTGAAAATAATAAACAATAAAAAATAATAAAAAACAATGAAAAGTAAATAATGTCCAATAATCCCTTCTCAAAGTTAAGAGATATATAAAAAAAGGTTAAGTAGTGTCCAAAAATCCCTTCTCAAAGTTAAGAGATATAAATAGATTTTCACATGTGTATCCAAAAAATAAACTGTCCAAATTTAAGTGTTGTCCAAAAACGTGGTATAAATGAATAGTGCAAATCCAGCAGATTCAAAAGTTCTATTAAAAAAGCTTTGCAAAAAACATTTCAAAGAGACATTTAAAAAACATCAAAATGAAGGTAGAAAAAAAGGTCTATCAAAATATGGTGACAAAGAATAATCCGTGAAGTCAATCCAAAATAGTGATAAAAATAAGTCCAAAAAAGATGTAAAATATCCAAAAGATAAAAAACAAAAAATAAATGATTAGTATGTGCACAAACTAGTGAGAGTGATCCCAAAAAGGGGGCTTATGTGGAGGGGTTATGTTTCCATGTAGAAAAATTATTTGCTGTATAAAAAGAAAAAAGAAAAAAGAAAAATAAGCAAAAATACAAAAATATAAATAAAAATAATCCTAGGGAATCTTCAAACCCTGAAAATAAAAGATAATAACAATAGTGTAATACTGTATTATAATTCAACAATCAAGGAATAAATAGCTCACCATAGCTCTGTCAACGCGTTTCGGCCCTCAAGAGAGGCCTTTATCAAGACTTGATCTTGATAAAGGCCTCTCTTGAGGGCCGAAACGCGTTGACAGAGCTATGGTGAGCTATTTATTCCTTGATTGTTGAATTATAATACAGTATTACACTATTGTTATTATCTTTTATTTTCAGGGTTTGAAGATTCCCTAGGATTATTTTTATTTATATTTTTGTATTTTTGCTTATTTTTCTTTTTTCTTTTTTCTTTTTATACAGCAAATAATTTTTCTACATGGAAACATAACCCCTCCACATAAGCCCCCTTTTTGGGATCACTCTCACTAGTTTGTGCACATACTAATCATTTATTTTTTGTTTTTTATCTTTTGGATATTTTACATCTTTTTTGGACTTATTTTTATCACTATTTTGGATTGACTTCACGGATTATTCTTTGTCACCATATTTTGATAGACCTTTTTTTCTACCTTCATTTTGATGTTTTTTAAATGTCTCTTTGAAATGTTTTTTGCAAAGCTTTTTTAATAGAACTTTTGAATCTGCTGGATTTGCACTATTCATTTATACCACGTTTTTGGACAACACTTAAATTTGGACAGTTTATTTTTTGGATACACATGTGAAAATCTATTTATATCTCTTAACTTTGAGAAGGGATTTTTGGACACTACTTAACCTTTTTTTATATATCTCTTAACTTTGAGAAGGGATTATTGGACATTATTTACTTTTCATTGTTTTTTATTATTTTTTATTGTTTATTATTTTCAGATTTATGCCAACACAACTATATATGAGACGAATTTTATGAGACATTATACATACAGCTAAAAAGCAAAACACGCGTGTTTTTATAGATATTTATGTGTTTATGTGTTTTTACACATTATTTCTTGCCGTTCTGTTAAAATATATTTTAAACGACACCCTTGTTTTATATGTTTAATATGTATTAAATGCTTTTATGTATCAACTGTGCCACTCTTAGATCTTATATCTAGATATCAAAACCTACACATCTATACAGCACAACTACCATAATTGTAGCTGAGCTATAGCGCTATACAATTTCTCAGACAGAATACCATATTTTCACACCTATACCGCACCAGACCTCGCCAAGATTTGGCGCTCCTTTCTAAACCACGTTTTTCCGCTAGTATTACAAGTTGAAAGTAAACGTGATAGCTTGAGCGCAATCGCAATTTACGCTAGGAATGATTAGCGCCTCCTCAGACTTCTGGTTTACTGTTTCGTGAAACAAAAAAGTGTCACAAAACACATTACAAATACATTAAAACGCACAGTTACACTCATAATAACACCATGTAATAAAAATGATAAAAAAAATATTGCGCACAAAAGCTATAAAGGCTCAAATATATGAGATCTCAGGTGTTAGAAAAAAAAAGGCAGGCAAAGGGCTTTAACATAGAGATACATACATATACATGTCTAAAGATGTATATGTATGGTTTTATATATATATATATATATATGTACATATGTATGTATGCATTTATATGTGTATATATATGTATCTACAGACATATAAACACATAAACACATTTGCACACACATAAGACATGTATATAAGTGCATTGGAGCCCTTTGCAGTTAAATTGTTTTTCCCTTAATATATTTTCAATGACTTGCTATATCAGCTGCAGTATGAGAAATTGCATTTTCAGGTTTATTTGAGTATATGAATTAGCTAGTTTTGTGCTTTTAAACCCCAGCCTATTGAAATGGGTTGAGCTTGCAGGTAATATCATGTTATCACTTTGTGTGCACATACATGATCTCTTATCTTATATCTATTTGTAAACCAAAGATCAATATTTAGAGAGAACACTGGAAATGATCATTGATTTAGTGATTTATTATGTGACTATCCTGCACCCCACTGAGAGTGTAATTTCTTCTGCTGAAAGTGTTTACATAGACTATTCAGTAAGCTAGACTCCAGTATAGAAACTTCCAGTATAGGTTGGGGATACCACAGGCTAAATCAACTATTTCAAATGCTGAAATAAAGCTAAACGATTTACTTGTAAACAATTGAATACACTCCAGCAAGTAAAATAGAGAACAATTTAAGGGAGGGGTGTAAGAACTTTTGGGTAGACTGTAACTTTAAGTAGATGAAAACATCTAAAAGCATATTTATGCAATATTCATATTTAATACTGTGTATTTACTGTAAATATATCACATTCCAATGTTCTGCACATGGCAGAATATGTTATATATATTTGTAAATAGATATATATCTGTATATATCTATACCTATATATAATCATCTCTGTATATATATACTGTATATGTATAAATATATATTTGTGCAAAAAAAATCAGCTATATATAGAAATATTTATTTATGAATAAATAGAACATATTCTTCTATGTGTAGAACATTGGAATGTGAAATATTCATATTTTCATGTTGGGTTAGCGCACGTGAGAATATGGGATCATGTTTTCAAGCGTCAGGTTTTAGGTTTATTCTGTTGACTTCTATGGGGGAATAGGTTATCTTGCATGCAACATTCTAACTTTGGCTTTTTGCGCTCGTTAGGTTAGTGCATGAGTGAAAACAGTTTACTTTCAACTCATAATATGAGCACAACCTGACATGTGCAAAAAGCTTATTTCTTGTGCAGTTAAAGCTTGAGCGGAAGAGTTAAATAGTGCTCCACTTGTAAACTGGCCCTTATATTGTTGTATCAAACTGATTCATGTCTCTTTAAACATATCCTTGCCATAGCTACACTTTGATTTAAGAAAGGACATGTTAAACATAACCTAAAAACATTAGTGTGGAGGAAAGTGCTTAATTTATCTGAGAATCTGAGAGTCCTTTGCCCCTTTACAAACACTTGAAGTACTTTAAACTGTACAAAATGCAAAATGCAGGTGTCCAACACCTGTAACAGAAGAGTCTTAAAAATAAAACACACCAAAGAGTTTTATGACCTGAGGTCAGGGGTCATCCCAGAGAACGCATAAATATTACACACAACTTTTCAACAAGCTGAGCGGGTTCAGAATCCAACAATAACATTCGCAGAGGCTTGGAATCTGGTTTATACATTCAGCTTTCTACAGCTTATTTAGGATGTAAAAAAAAAAAGATGGAGTTGTAAGCTTTCCTGCATTCAAAAAAAAACTCATGAAGCCTGCACCATATCCAATTTTACTACATCATAAATCCTGTCATTAAATATCCTTTAAACTGTGATAATCCATTGCAGTATTTAACTTGTGTTGTTGTTTCATTGATTAGTATTGATGTAATGTTATATTAATGAAGTAACGTTTTCATTTTTTTTATTAAACTAACATTGTGTCACATGAGATAATGTAAAATACTTGTTATGAATGTTATTACAGTATTAGTAAAGTGTTATTGGTTTTACGCCTGCGTTATTGTGGTCACTAATTACAGTAGTAACATTATATTTCTAAGATTTAGTACCTTGATAAAAACAGAATTTATGCTTACCTGATAAATTACTTTCTCCAACGGTGTGTCCGGTCCACGGCGTCATCCTTACTTGTGGGATATTCTCCTCCCCAACAGGAAATGGCAAAGAGCCCAGCAAAGCTGGCCATATAGTCCCTCCTAGGCTCCGCCTACCCCAGTCATTCGACCGACGGACAGGAGGAAATATATATAGGAGAAACCATATGGTAACGTGGTGACTGTAGTTAGAGAAAATAATTCATCAGACCTGATTAAAAAACCAGGGCGGGCCGTGGACCGGACACACCGTTGGAGAAAGTAATTTATCAGGTAAGCATAAATTCTGTTTTCTCCAACATAGGTGTGTCCGGTCCACGGCGTCATCCTTACTTGTGGGAACCAATACCAAAGCTTTAGGACACGGATGAAGGGAGGGAGCAAATCAGGTCACCCAAACGGAAGGCACCACGGCTTGCAAAACCTTTCTCCCAAAAATAGCCTCCGAAGAAGCAAAAGTATATAATTTAAAAAATTTGGTCAACAGGAACCTCATTCTTGAAGGCCCATGTGGAAGCCACAGCCCTAGTGGAGTGAGCTGTGATACTTTCAGGAGGCTGCCGTCCGGCAGTCTCAAAAGCCAATCTGATGATGCTTTTAAACCAAAAGGAAAGAGAGGTAGAAGTTGCTTTTTTACCTCTCCTTTAACCAGAATAAACAACAAACAAAGAAGATGTTTGTCTAAAATCTTCAGTAGCCTCTAAATAGAATTTTAGAGCACGGACAACGTTCAAATTGTGTAACAAACGTTCCTTCTATGAAACTGGATTCGGACACAAAGAAGGTACAACTATCTCCTGGTTAATATTTTTGTTGGAAACAACCTTCGGAAGAAAACCAGGCTCAGTACGTAAAACCACCTTATCTGCATGGACCAGATAGGGCGGAGAACACTGCAGAGCAGATAACTCAGAAACTCTTCTAGCGGAAGAAATTGCAACCTAAAACAAAACTTTCCAAGATAATAACTTAATATCTACGGAATGTAAGGGTTCAAACGGAACCCCTTGAAGAACTGAAAGAACTAGATTAAGACTCCAGGGAAGAGTCAAAGGTCTGTAAACAGGCTTGATTCTAACCAGAGCCTGAACAAACGCTTAAACGTCTGGCACAGCTGCCAGCCTTTTGTGAAGTAAAACAGATAAAGCAGAGATCTGTCCCTTCAGAGAACTCGCAGAAAATCCTTTCTCCAAACCTTCTTGTAGAAAGGAAAGAATCTTAGGAATTTTTATCTTGTTCCATGGGAATCCTTTAGATTCACACCAACAGATATATTTTTTCCATATATTATGGTAAATTTTTCTAGTTACAGGCTTTCTAGCCTGAATAAGAGTATCTATTACAGAATCTGAAAACCCACGCTTTGATAAAATCAAGCGTTCAAACTCCAAGCAGTCAGTTGGAGGAAAACAAGATTCGGATGTTCGAATGGACCCTGAATAAGAAGGTCCTGTCTCAAAGGTAGCTTCCATGGTGGAGCCGATGACACATTCACCAGGTCTGCATACCAAGTCCTGCGTGGCCACACAGGAACTATCAAGATCACCTAAGCCCTCTCCAGATTGATCCTGGCTACCAGCCTGGGAATGAGAGGAAACGGTGGGAATACATAAGCTAGGTTGAAGATCCAAGGTGCTACTATTGTATCCAATAGAGTCGCCTTGTGATCCCTGGATTTGGACCCGTAACAAGGGACCATGAAGTTCTGACGAGAGGCCATCAGAACCATGTCTGGAATGCCCCATAATTGAGTTATTTGGGCAAAGATTTCCAGATGGAGTTCCCACTCCCCCGGATGCTCCTCCATCGCCAGGGAACTCCTTGTTACCCCCTGATGGTTGATATATGTAACAGTCGTCATGATGTCTGATTGAAACCTTATGAATTTGGCCTTTGCTAGTCGAGGCCAAGCCTTGAGAGCATTGAATATCGCTCTCAGTTCCATTATGTTTATCGGGAGAAGAGAGTCTTCCCGAAACCATAGACCCTGAGCTTTCAGGGGTTCCCAGACCGCGCCCCAGCCCACCAGACTGGCGTCGGTCGTGACAATGACCTACTCTGGTCTGCGGAAGCTCATTCCCTGTGACAGATTGTCCAGGGTCAGCCACCAACGGAGTGAATCTCTGGTTATTTGATCTACTTGTATCGTCGGAGACAAGACTGTATAATCCCCATTCCACTGTCTGAGCATGCACAGGTGTAATGGTCTTAGATGAATTCGTGCAAAAGGAACTATGTCCATTGCCGCAACCATCAAACCTATTACTTCCATGCACTGCGCTATGGAAGGAAGAAGAACAGAATGAAGTACCTGACAAGAGCTTCGAAGTTTTGATTTTCTGGCCTCTGTCAGAAAAACCTTCATTTCTAAGGAAACTATTATTGTTCCCAAGAAGGGAACTCTTGTTGACGGGGACAGAGAACTTTTTTCTATGTTCACTTTCCACCTGTGAGATCTGAGAAAGGCTAGGACAATGTCCGTATGAGCCCTTGCTTTTGACAGAGACGACACTTGAATCAGGATGTCGTCCAAGTAAGGTACTACTGCAATGCCCCTTGGTCTTAGCACCGCTAGAAGGGACCCTAGTACCCTTGTGAAAATCCTTGGAGCAGTGGCTAATCCGAATGGAAGTGCCACAAACTGGTAATGCTTGTCCAGAAAGGCGAACCTTAGGAACCGAAAATGTTCCTTGTGGATAGGAATACGTAGGTACGCATCCTTTAAGTCCACCGTGGTCATGAATTGACCTTCCTGGATGGTAGGAAGGATCGTTCGAATGGTTTCCATTTTGAACGATGAAACCCTTAGAAACTTGTTTAGAATCTTGAGATCTAAAATAGGTCTGAATGTTCCCTCTTTTTTGGGAATTATGAACAGGTTGGAGTAAAAACCCATCCCTTGTTCTCCTAATGGAACAGGATGAATCACTCCCATGCTTAACAGGTCTTCTACACAGTGTAAGAATGCCTGTTCGAAGATAATTGAGACCCGTGGAACCTTCCCCTTGGGGGTAGTTCCCTGAATTCCAGGAGATAACCTTGAGAAACTATTTCTAGCGCCCAAGGATCCTGAACATCTCTTGCCCCAGCCTGAGCAAAGAGAGAAAGTCTGCCCCCCACCAGATCCTTCCCAGATCGGGGGCCAACACTTCATGCTGTTTTGGTAGCAGTGGCAGGTGACTTGGCCTACTTACCCTTGTTCCAGCCTTGCATCGGCCTCCAGGCTGGCTTGGTTTGAGAAGTACTACCCTCTTGCTTAGAGGGTGTAGAATTTGAGGCTGGTCCGTTTCTGCGAAAGGGACGAAAATTTGGCTTATTTTTAGCCTTAAAAGACCTATCCAGAGGAAGGGCGTGGCCCTTTCCCCCAGTGATGTCTGAAATAATCTCTTTCAAGTCAGGGCCAAACAGTGTTTTACCCTTGAAAGGGATGTTAAGCAAAAGCGCTCTGCGCGCCACGATAGCAAACCCTGAATTATTCGCCGCTAATCTAGCTAATTGCAAAGCGGCATCTAAAATAAAAGAGTTAGCCAATTTAAGAGCTTGAACTCTGTCCAAAACCTCCTCGTACGAAGATTCTTTATTGAGCGACTTTTCTAGTTCTTCGAACCAGAAACACGCAGCTGTAGTGACAGGAACAATGCATGAAATTGGTTGTAGAAGGTAACCTTGCTGAACAAACATCTTTTTAAGCAAACCCTCTAACCTTTAATCCATAGGATCTTGAAAGCACAACTATCTTCTATAGGAATAGAAGTGCGTTTGTTTAGAGTAGAAACCGCCCCCTCAACCTTGGGGACTGTATGCTATAAGTCCTTTCTGGGGTCTACTATAGGAAATAATTTCTTAAATATAGGGGGAGGACAAAAGGTATGCCGGGCCTTTCCCACTCCTTATTTACTATGTCCGCCACCCGCTTGGGTATAGGAAAAACATCGGGGGGCACCGGAACCTCTAGGAACTTGTCCATCTTACCCAATTTCTCTGGAATGACCAAATTGTCACAATCATCCAGAGTAGATAATACCTCCTTAAGTAGTGCGTGGAGATGTTGTAATTTAAATTTAAAAGTTACAATATCAGGTTCTGCTTGTTGAGAAATTTTCCCTGAATCTGAAATTTCTCCCTCAGACAAAACCTCCCTCCTGGCCCCTTCAGATAGGTGTGAGGGTATGTCAGAACAGATATCATCAGCGTCCTCTTGCTCTTCAGTGTTTAAAACAGAGCAATCACGCTTTCTCTGATAAGTAGGCATTTTGGAAAAAATGCATGCAATAGAATTATCCATTACAGCCATTAATTGTTGTATGGTAATAAGTATTGGCGCACTAGATGTACTAGGGGCCTCTTGTGTGGGCAAAACTGGTGTAGACACAGAAGGGGATGATGCAGTGCCATGCTTACTCCCCTCATTAGAGGAATCATCTTGGGCAATATCATATCTATGGCATTATTATCCCTACTTTGTTTGGACATTATGACACAAATATATCACATATATGTAAATGGGGAGACACATTGGCTTTCATACATATAGAACATCGTTATCTGATGGTTCAGACATGTTAAACAGGCTTAAACTTGTCAACAAAGCACAAAAAACGTTTTACAATAAAACCGTTACTGTCCCTTTAAATTTTAAACTGAACACACTTTATTACTGAATATGTGAAAAAGTATGAAGGAATTGTTCAAAATTCACCAAAATTTCACCACAGTAACTTAAAGCCTTAAAAGTATTGCACACCAAATTTGAAAGCTTTAACCCTTAAAATAACGGAACCGGAGCCGTTTTTACATTTAACCCCTATACAGTCCCAGGTATCTGCTTTGCTGAGACCCAACCAAGCCCAGAGGGGAATACGATACCAAATGATGCCTTCTATAAGCTTTTTCAGTGGTTCTTAGCTCCTCACACATGCATCTGCATGCCATGCTTTCCAAAAACAACTGCGCATTAGAGGCGCGAAAATGAGGCTCTGTCTATGACTAGAAAAGGCCCCCAGTGAAAAAGGTGTCCAATACAGTGCCTGCCGTTTTTATTAAAACAATCCCCAAGATTTAACAACTATTAAAAGTAATAATCTGCCAAATATACTTAGTAAAGTAATCGTTTTAGCCCAGAAAAATGTCTACCAGTTTTTTAAGCCCTAATGAAGCCCTTTATTCTTTTACTTAAACTAAGAAAATGGCTTACCGGTTCCCATAGGGAAAATGACAGCTTCCAGCATTACCGAGTCTTGTTAGAAATGTGTCATACCTCAAGCAGCAAAGTCTGCCCACTGTTTCCCCCAACTGAAGTTACTTCATCTCAACAGTCCTGTGTGGAAACAGCTATCGATTTTAGTAACGGTTGCTAAAATCATTTTCCTCTTACAAACAGAAATCTTCATCTCTTTTCTGTTTCAGAGTAAATAGTACATACCAGCACTATTTTAAAATAACAAACTCTTGATTGAAGAACAAAAACTACATTTAAACACCAAAAAACTCTAAGCCATCTCCGTGGAGATGTTGCCTGTGCAACGGCAAAGAGAATGACTGGGGTAGGCGGAGCCTAGGAGGGACTATATGGCCAGCTTTGCTGGGCTCTTTGCCATTTCCTGTTGGGGAGGAGAATATCCCACAAGTAAGGATGACGCCGTGGACCGGACACACCTATGTTGGAGAAACTGGGTATAAATTAAAGGGATATTTTAAATTAAAGGGATATAAAAGAATATGTTTAAAGTATTTCCTTTTTTAATGTTAAACAAAAGTCTATTTAAGTGCAAATTAAAATTAATTCAACAATATCAGTTGTGTACTTTCTAACTATGCTCACTCCCTGATAAAGAAATATCCTAAAATTATACTGGTGGAGAATGATATTTGCAAAACACCCATAATTCCACTGGTGGAGAGTGATACCCCTATATATCAAAATAACAAGAGTATTACAGTATGCAGTAGTACTACCTTTTTATTGGACTAACTTTACATAGTGAAAGGGCAGCTTTTGGGAGTTTCCTCTCTTCCTCAGGTCTGAAGCAATATTGATCAGTATCTATCTATCTATCTATCTATCTATCTATCTATCTGTCTGTCTGTCTGTCTGTCTATCAATCTAGGAAACCATAGACTTCATTAACAAAATTACCAGAAGGCTCATCTAGTCTGTACATCATTTTATCTGAAGTTTAGGCCTAATTTATCCTCAGGATTTCATAAAGCATATTCCAGATTCTTGCAATTTCTTTACTACATGACTTTACTGTTTCTCTTGTTGTTATATTCCTTAGCACATTTGAATGTTTCTGCAAGATCACATTTTCCTTTAGTAGTTTCACATATTATGTTAAAGGGACATTAAAACCAAACAATTTAAAAAAATAATTATTTAATTTCTGTTTAAAATCTTAGCAGATACATTATTGTAGAAGCCATCATTTGAATTGTTACAAATGTATTTACTGTATATATGTAGTTAGGCGATGATGAAGCGTATCAGAGCATGAGCGAAACACATTAGATTTGCCTGATGCTCTTTTATACTTATGACACTTATTATAAGCTGAATAAAATATCCTACATGGCTGTTTTTCCTGATGTTTGAGCATTTATTTATGACTTATTTATATATGTGCCTAGGACACACCAATGTAACTATGTAACTAGAATGCTTACATATCTATTAGCAAAATTACATTTTGTAAAATTTGTACTGTACAAGCAAATTAGTAAGCATACAGTGGTATGTCACATACACATGCATTCCCCTCTAAACACCTAGCAGGATGTTGCCTACCTTTGGCTGTGCCTAAGGGAAATGTATTTTTATATTATGCATGCATATGCTCAGTGGGTCCCATGCACTGTACAATGTTTGACTGCCAAGGGCAGAATTTTTGCAAAAACATGTATAAGGAAAAGTAATTCTATTCAAATTTGTACTTCTGAACATTTGAAATTTGATTTACATATCCCTTAAAGTAAGATTGCCATGCAACGCTACTCATAGTAGGCTCTACCATTAGGCTAAATAGGCGATCACCTAAGGCCTCACTCATGATGGGGCCTCGCACAAGGGAATAGAAAAAATATGCCCCTTTTTTCATATCAAAGAGGTGTTGGTGGCATAATAGGTCAGACCACTGGCTTCCTCCTAAGTCATTTAGTATAACATTTTTAGGTGTTTGCAGGGGGTGGAACAGAAGTGTCCCGGCACAATGCAGGGACTCCTGCTTCAGTAAGCACTGGGTTTAATGAATGACTAGTCTGTTTAGTACTTTACCTCTGCTCAACTAAAGTGTGTGGTGAAGGGACTGCTGACAGCAGCGGAGGAGTATGGGCTCTGTCTCCCACTTCAGTTGCATTCACAGTCACTCACTTGGCTTTATCTGTCTGACTGATATGTTTGGTAGCAGAGGCGTATCTTAGCCTAGGCAAAAAGGCACTTGCCTAGGGCAGCAGAATAGGAGAGGGTAGCACTTTTTGGTGTGGCTACGGCTATATTTGTAAAAAGATTACAGTTATTTTAGAAGTATTTTACTGGTATATAATGTGAGATTTTGCCCAAAGAGCTTACATTCTAGGGGGTATAATAAGAGACTGCCCATGGAGCTTACAGTTTAGAGGCAGCTCTGAACCTTCAACATTTAGTATTGTGTTTGGGGAAGTATTTCTTCAAGATTTTTTATTTTTTATATTTCAGCCACAGATAGATGTGTGTGTGTCTGTATATGTCTATATGTGTGTGTGTGTGTGTTTGCGTATAACTGTGTGTGTATGTGTCTATGTGTGTATGTGTCTGTTGTTGAACATTTATTTTGGAAATGCCATAACAAAATGAACATTACTCCATGACTAAAAAAATGTTATGGCCAAAAAAGGCCTAAAACTTTGAAGGAGGGGGGTTGTAGGGGGGAGCAGAATTTTGAGTACCTAGGGCAGCAGAAAAAAACTAAAAACGCCACTATTTGGTAGTAGTAGTACTATTTTGCCATACTTCTCTGAACAGTATGACAGTTGCTCCTTCCTCAGTCACTCACTTGTGTAAAGCTGTGAGCCCTTCCGTTGTTACGGTAACTTGTTATTGACAGCCACACTGTGAGCAGTAGCAGGTTGTGTTTGTATATATTAACCCCCTAGACACTAAAAACCACTGTGAAGCAATTGCATCTGTGGCTTGTGATGACAAATACTAGCAGTATGTCAGATTATAGCATTACAGCTCTTTTAAACAACACTGCTTTATGACTTTCGCTGTATTTTTTATATACATTTTTAAAGAGGACAAATTGATGTCACATTTAGGAGCCATTAAGAATACTGAGCCAGTCACACACTTCTTAGGACCCAGATGGTGTTTATGTGTAGATATATGTAAAATAATGCAAAACGTTATTATCCAATTCCAGACTTGGATACGGTAAACCTTGCATAAAGATATTCAGTTTATGCATATTAATATATTGGGATAAAGTTTTGCATTTCTTTCTTTAGTGTGTTAAAAGGATATCAAAAACAAAATTTCTCTTTCATTATTCAGATGGGACATGCAATTTTAAACAATTTTTTAATTTACTTCTATTATCTAGTTTGCTTTGTTCTGTGGATATTCTTTGTTGAAAAGCATATTTAGGTAAACTCAGGAGCAGCAATGCATTTTTGGGAGATATCTGCTGATTGGTGGTTGCTCATATATGACTCTTGATATTGACTCACCCCATGTGTTTAGCTAGCTCCCAGTAGTGCATTGCAGATTCTTCAACAAAAGATACCAGGAAAATAAAGCAAATTTGATAAAAGTAGTACATTTGAAAGTTGTATCTGGATCATGATAGGAAAATGTGACGTTTTATCTCCCTTTAAGAGGGGCCTCATAATTTAGTTTTGCCTAAGGCTTCCCTTAGTCTAAAGCTGCCTCTGACACTACTGCTGAGAATGCAACATTTTAGCTTCGAAAGAAGAATGGTGCAAAATTTCTATGGATCTGAAGAAAAAATGTAATGGGAACATTGTATCACGGAAATCTGGGATGGTAGCTCATTACTGTATTTCTGAAATACCAATGCAATATGTACAGAAAATCTGAAGTAGCAAAGTAATGCATGCCAGGTAACAATTCAGTGAAAGAACTGTACTATTATAGGGACACGAAACCAACATTTTTTCTTTCATGATTCAGACAGAGAATACAATTTTAAACAACATTCTAATTCCAATCACTGAAGTAATAATGTCACTGGTCAATTGCAAACCTATTGTAACAAGGCAGGGAAATTCTCTGGAGTCAGAATTTGATTAGTGTAACTGCTGAAGACATGGGGGCCGATTTATGAATGGCCGTATTGCCCCTATTCCCCCTGTTGCCGCAGGGGGAGCCTTCAGGCTCACCAGAAACAGCAGTTAAGAGCGGGGATAGCAATCAGCCCAATCGAATACGATTGGCCGCGAATCTGCTGGGGGCGGCATTGCACAAGCAGTTCACTAGAACTGCTTGTGCAATGTTAAATGCCAACAGCGCATGCTGTTAGCATTCAGCAATGATTGTCTGGCGGACATGATACGCTACAGCGTATCATGTCCGCCAGACATTGTTAAATCGGCCCCATGTACTCAAAACACTTTCACGTTCCTGTGCCTACTTGAGTATGCTCTTATGGAAAGAGACGGCTTTATCATTTGTTTTAAAATTATACACTTTTGTTTCATGTTGGCTTCCATGTCAATTTTTAAAGGGACATTAAAGGCAAAATGAAACCTTTATGGTTCAGATAAAGTATGCTACTTTAGGAGACTCATTTCACTCTTATTATAATTTTTTTTACTTTATTCTCTTGTTTTCCTTTGTTGAAAAGCAAACCTAGGTAGGTTCAGGAGCAGCAATGCCCTACTAAGAGCTAGCTGGTGATTGGTGGTGACACATATATGCCTCTAGTCATTGGCTCATCCAATGCATTCAGCTATATCTTAGCAGTACATTACTTAAACACATAGTCGTATTCAAGCAAAAGTGCACTAAACAAACATTCTAAAACAGGAGCATTTTAATTCAATTTAATGTCTTTTTATGAATCTAAATTGAACACTGTATTGCAGATGTAACTGCAACTGAAAAACTATATTCATGAGGTAACATTGTAATAGGAGCACTGTAATCCCACCTTTTTTTAAAGATTGTATTAATGTTTTAAAGTATAAGGGTCTATCACAATGTGAACTATCAGTCTTCCATCTATGTTTAAATCCCAGTTATTGCTTACCCCTCTACTTATCTCCCCACATCCTTTATCTATTTGTTTTATTGGGACACAGACTGCAGTGCAGCCAATCAGAAGCTGGTGGCTACTCAATTGTAGTATGGCAGAGTGTACTCACACATCAAATTGTACTCTATTAGTCAGCCTGTTTATTTTCTGTTGCACTAGTGTGCGCTACTATTCCACAATAAAGCAAACAGAGTCTGCTTTCCTGTACTGCCTGCAATTTTACAGATGAAAAAAAAAAAAACCTAGTGTGAAAGGGTGGTGTAAGTTTTAAAAAGGATAATAGACTGATAATCTATAACTCTTCGCTATGGAGAGATTATCTAAGAAGTATCCTCAGTGCTACCCCATGATACCCAAATGTTGAAGCACTTGAAAGTGATGCAGCATAACTGTAAAACGCTGACTAGAAAATATCACCTGAACATCTCTATATAAACAAGGAAGATATTTTACCTCAAAATTTCATCAGTAGCCACATCCCATTGTAAAAAGACTTAAAGCACCCAATCAGGATGCTAGTCCCAGGACTTGCAAGGCACCGTGCATCTGGCATATGCAGGCACAGTCATGTTATTCCCCTCCTCAGTTTAAGGAAGTTTACTATGAAATCTTGTGAGATTTCAGTGAAATCTCATTAGATCACAGAAAAGCAAAGTGTGACATCAACACTGAAAAAAAAAAGGTGATTGGCTGTTAATTTATTTTATTTTATTTTACATGCAGTTAACAGTAACTGAAGGATAACTGTTTACAGAGCACTTACTGTTGTGAAATAAAGAAATTTTAAAGTAAAATATTTTCTTTTTTTACATTGAGATATTTAGATGATATTTTCTTGTCAGTCTTTTCAGCTATGCGTCATCACTTTCAGGTGATTTTGCCTATTGGTTTAATGTTCCTTTAATAGCTGTTTATTTCACTATGCAGATGTGAAGGAGAAACACATACATTACAATATAATGCTCAAAAAAGCCGCCCCCCCCCCCAAAGAGTTTGCATGATTTCTCTCCTTAGAGGCAAATTTTGGATCTTCAGGCCCTAAGAGTTCATGTCCTAGAATGGGACAGACCATAATGGCGTAAAATATTTTTTAATAGAAGTTTAAAAAAAAGTGTGACTTTAGAGTCCCTTTAAGTCAGGCAATGCCAACTGGTGGCACTAGTGTCAGTTAATGACCAAGGACGAGCCTGGCACGTCCTCTTGGGTTTCAAGCTCTGGAAGCAATCCTGATCGCTTCCAGCAGCTTTCAGGGTATTGCAGCGATGCCTCAATATTGAGGCATTGTGCAATACTCCTTTTTTAAGCAAACCAATGCAGAGAGGGCATGAGGTTTACACATTAAATAGTATGTTGATGGAGGAAGAGGGAAGAAGGGAGAGGGAGGGGGTATAAGTGTTGGGGAAAGGGATCTGGAAGGGGGAGGGTATTGAGGGGGGCAGCTACACTACAGAAAAATTGGTGTTTTATTATATTTATAAAAAAAAGCACATTTTGTAGCAAACTGGGTACTGGCTGACAGCTGCCAGTACCCAAGATGGTGGCAAATAGGTAGAGGGGGGAGGGTTAGAGAGCTGTTTGGGGGGATCTGGGAGGTTGGGGGCTTAGGGGGGATCCTACACTGCAGAAAATATACAAAAAAAAACAACAACAAAAAAAGCCTTTTTACTTTAGTACTGGCAGACTTTCTGCCAGTACTTAAGATGGCAATGACAATTGTGGGATGGGGGATGGAAAGGAGCTGTTTGTGGGGGGTCATGGAGGGATCCGGGGGTGGGATGTGTCAGGTGGAAGGCCAATCTCTACACTAAAGCTAAAATTAACCCTACAAGCTACCTAATTAACCCCTTAACTGCTGGCCATAATACAAGTGTGGTGCGCAGCAGCATTTAGCGGCCTTCTAAGTACCAAAAAGCAATGCCAAAGCCATATATGGCTGCTATTTCTGAACAAAGGAGATCCCAGAGAAGCATTTACAACCATTTGTGCCATAATTGCGCAAGCTGTTTGTAAATAATTTCAGTGAGAAACCTAAAGTTTGATAAAAAGTGAACGATTTTTATTATTTGATCGCATTTGGTGGTGAAATGGTGGCATGAAATATACCAAAATGGGCCTAGATCAATACTTTGGGTTGTCTACTAAACTACACTAAAGCTAAAATTAACCCTACAAGCTACCTAATTAACCCCTTCACTGATGGGCATAATACAAGTGTGGTGCGCATCGGAATTTAGCGGCATTCTAATTGCCAAAAAGTAATGCCAAAGCCATAAATGTCTGCTATTTCTGAACAAAGGGGATCCCAGAGGAGCATTTACAACCATTTGTGCCATAATTGCACAAGCTGTTTGTAAATAAATTCAGTGAGAAACCTAAAGTTTGTGAAAAAAGTTTGTGAAAAAGTTGATTGGGCCTAGACAAATACTTTGGGTTGTCTACTAAATAAAAATATATACATGTGAAGGGTTGTTCAGAGATTCCTGACAGATATCAGTGTTACAATGTAACTATTGCTAATTTTAGAGAAAAATGGTTTGGAAATAGCAAAGTGCTACTTGTACTTATTGCCCTATAACTTGCAAAAAAAGCAAAGAACATGTAAACATTTTGTATTTCTAAACTCAGGACAAAATTTAGAAACTATTTAGCATGGGTGTTTTGGTGGTTGTAGATGTGTAACAGATTTTAGGGGTCAAAGTTAGAAAAAGTGTGTTTTTTGCCATTTTTTCATGATATTTTATACATTTTTTATAGTAAATTATAAGATATGTTGAAAATTATGGTATCTTTAGAAAGTCAATTTAATGGCGAGAAAAACGGTATATAATATGTGTGGGTACAGTAAATGAGTAAGAGGAAAATTACAGCTAAACACAAACACCACAGAAATGTAAAAATAGCCTTGGTCCTTAACGGTGAGAAAATTGAAAAGTGCTGTGGTCACTAAGGGGTTAAGTAATGAGAAATAATACTGTAAAGTAATTATTTGCAAGAACATTAACATTTTCTTAAAGGAACATTCTAGTGTAAAATATAATATTGTATTTCATATAGCAGTTTATAGTTATTAGCTTTTGTTACAATGTGGGCTATTCCAAAATGTTTTCTTGTAGGGGTTTAGGTGAAGTTCTCAAATTTGAGGCCTAGTCAAACCATTAGAAAACCCAACTACAGGTTTTTCTACTGAATACGTTTCTCGTATACTTTGAGAGAATTTTACAGTAACATTCTGATGATAAACCAAAAAACACTTGGAGGTGATTTTCACAAGTTTTTTGTACTGAACAATTTTTTAAATGTTCAAAGTTTTTTGTTTTTTTTAACTCGGAATACATTTCCTTGTTTAGCAAAAAGTTAGCAATATAGCAAATCACTGTTTTACACTAATGAACTTATTCACCTATTATTTTTTTAATTTTATCAGCAACACATCCCTTCTCCTGTTATACATGCATGGTCACTGGTTAGTAGCATGCTCCATGCACAATCCATAGAGCAAAATTACCAGTCAGCACTTAAAGGGGCATGAAACACAATCTGTTTGTTTCATGATTCAGATAGAGTATGCAATGTTAAATAACTTTCTAATTTATTTCTGTTATCCAATTTGTTTAATTCTCTTTGTATGCCTTGTTAAAAAGTATACCTAGGTAGACTCAGAAGTTGCTGATTGGTTCCTGCACATATATTCTTTTTGCCATTGGCTTTAAGCTAACTTTCAGTAGTACATTGCTGGTCCTTCAACAAAGGTTACCAAGAGAATTAAGCAAATTAGATAAAAGAAGTAAATTGGAAAGTTGTTTAAAATTGTATGTTCTATCCAAATCATGAAAGACAATTTTGGGGTTTCCTGTCCCTTTAAAGCTATTTATGCCTATTTTTAAAGCATTTTGCCAATCTAGTTCTACATATTTTTAATGTTAATTTTGTGTTTGGGTCTATATATATATTTTTATATGTCAAGTTTGTCTAGCTTATAACCAGCAGGCCAAAATCTGACCAATAATTGGGTCTTATCCATTCTGCAGACCATAGCCAGTATCTCTAGAATTAGGTCACACACAATTCTTCTTTCAGAAATTCAATAGCACATCTACAATTTAACCCCTGACTGCTGTATCCTAAGACAGCCATACCCTACATTCTTCCTTTGTATGACCATGCAGAACAGTACTGTCAAGTAAAGCAGCATAGCACACCTGGGTTTATAGGACCATTACATACAGTATAACTAGTGCATAAAAAGACAATGCAATAGCACTTTGTCTGAATATTAAATGAGCAGTAGATTGTTTTCTAAAGAATTTCAAAATTGATTTCAATTTGCAGGCTTACTGTATCATGTGATATTGATCAGCCAATTACAGACTCATATACATATACACTATGAACTCTTGCATGTGCTCCGTAGTAGCTGTTGCCTCAGAGAGTGTGCATATAAATAGATGTAACAACACTATTAATTGTGACAGCACCATCTACTATACCAATATCTATTAAGAGTGCCCGGGATACAATACAAAAAATATTTCAATAGATTCCAGCACAATCACGCAAGAATAATAAACCACCTTAATTCAACAATCACATATATTTATTAATGCATCTATATGTATAATACATGCAAAATTCAAGGCATGTAAATGTATATGGGCCCCAAACATTCACATAATTAAGCAGTCACCACACACAAACAAACATATAGCCCCCAAAGGCGTCCCAAGGGGGATACATCATCAACTGTCCGAGTTAAGTAGTAAAAGCCAGGCATATTAGTACAGAATTATCGACAGCACAAGGAAGGCACTTGGAATATTCAGCCAAAAGAATTCAAGCAGTCACTTTTAAGATTTCCATCAATCATAAATCAATGTCCAGCTACAAGCAGCCACTTTTCTCAGTTACATGTGTGTAATTACCAGCAGTTTCCAGATAGCTTTGTTATAGAGAAAGCCCCCAGCAAGAAGTTGACAAAGGGCGAAATCCCAAAACGCGTGTCGGAGTTATTCTGACTTCATCAATTTGAGCCGGTTTGAAAACGCCACATGTGTGTAGTAGACAGCGGCATTGCGGAGATTCCAAGGAGTAGCGGATGGTAAAGGAGAATGTGAATTGATCCCAAGGCCGCTATTTACCACTGATCATCTGGATATACCTCTATAAGCCCTGAATTGCAAGTATATGGGGAACACACATACAGTTGGACAGTATCTGGAGCTCTAACTACCACAGCGTACACGTAGTGTATAGTGTGATTTATGCATGGTGTACCCTGTGCTTACTGGGGGATTTCTCTATACAAAGCTATTTGGAAACCGCTGGTAAGTACACACACATAACTGAGAAAAGTGGCTGCTTGTAGCTGGACATTGATTTATGATTGATGGAAATCTTAAAAGTGACTGCTTGAATTCTTTTGGCTAAATATTCCAAGTGCCTTCCTTGTGCTGTTGCTTATTCTGTACTAATATGCCTGGCTTTTGCTACTAAACCCGGATAGTTGATGACATATCCCCCTTGGGACGTCTTGGGGGCTATATGTTTGTTTGTGTTTGGTGACTGTTTGATTATGTGAATGTTTGGGGCCCATGTACATTTACTTGCCTTGAATTCCGCATGTATTATACATATAAATGCATTAATAAATATATGTGATTGTCGAATTAAGGTGGTCCATTATTCTTGCATGATTGTGCTGGGATCTATTGAAATATATTTGATATAAATAGATGTGTATAATTTGATAATGAAAAAAACAGGAAAGTCTCTTAAAACTACATACTAAAACTACATACTCTATCTAGTAGCAGAAATAGCAAGGTTCTTATGCCACTTTACAGATCATTAGTTAGACCAAATCTGGAATACTGTGTACAGTTCTGGAGGCCATATCTTCAGAAAGATATAAATAAACTAGAAGCTCTCCAAAGGATGGCTCCTAAAATGGTACATGGTCAAAAATATAAAAAGTAGCAGACATTATAGAAACCTTCAAATATATGAAGGGACTTAATAAAATAAAAACAAAGCATTTTTCACAAAAATAAATAAATGCCAAAACAAAGGGTCACAATCTAAAGTTAGAAGGTAGCAGATTCAGGAGAAATTTGAGGAAGCATTTTTTTACAGAAAGGGTGGTGGATTCATGGAATAAACTTCCATTTGAGGTGGTAAACACAAAGATTATAAAGGAATTAAAAAATGCCTGGGACATGCATAAGGCTATCCTAAGGAAAAAGTAACATGTAATATGGGTAGACTTGATGGGCCTTTTTGGTTCTTAGCTACCATCAAGTTCTATTTTTCTAAATCATAACATTTTTATTATGACTTTAGTGTGCTTTAAGCTTCAGTGGCAAATTGGCCTGATTCTGGATACAGCTGCCACAAAGCTGACAACATTATGGCAAGGTTTTACATATGATTGAGGTCTGTTTGGCATATAGCTGGAATAAAGGACCTGCTGGAGATCTGAGGTATGGTTGGTCAGTTTTTTTGAGTTTGGTAAATTGGAATATTAAAGAAAACATTTTTGGATAATGGATATTTGTATTAATGGATTAATAGAAGTTTGAAATGAACAAAGAATTAGGTCTTAACCACTAAGGACCTGTTGATCAAAAGCTTTCTGATGTCTGTTCTGTGAGGTCCTGTGAGGTCCCTCAAACAATATTATAAAGGCAATTTTGAGTTTGAGAACTGCTTATCTTACTATTTACTCTAAATAGTTTTACAAAAGGTCCAAAATGCAACACCTAATTTAGGAATTATAAAGAAATTATGAATGTTTTAAAGAGGTATTGGCCAATATTAAAAAAATAATCTGACTTTAGAAGAACTTAAAGGGGATTCTTCTTATTGTGTTTTCAGAGCAGCACAAAAATTAAACAAAATTGTAGCCCTCCAGTAAGTTGTATCAAGTAAGCTAAACAGAAATAGAGGAAAAGGACCCTGAAAAAGGTTCTTTCAGAATAACAAAAAAAAGGGTCCTTTAGATGTGGTATATACAGATACCACAGCTGTTCCTATATTTCCCATAATAAGGATGTTTTTTTTTAAATCAAACGTGAAGATAAACACACAAATAACACGTGGTTCTATGTAAGTTACATATTTAGCTGCATGTTTACAATAGTGTGGGAGAAAAAACTGATACACACCATATACAGAAAGCACTTAAAATATTATAAAAGGTTTTTCGAAACCAATTGTTTTGAGACATATCATTTTAACAAACACATTGCTATATCTTTGTATTATAATATATTTTTACAACTGTGACAGAGGGACATATTTTATATTTTAATATTAAAATGTTAAAAACAGAGGATTTAAATGAGAATATTGAATTAGCTGCATTATTCTTAAAGTGAATGTAAACTTGAATGAATTAAAGGCCAGTATCAAATAATACTCTTAAAACAGGGGAAAGTTTGCAAAGATGCTTATATTTTTAAATACTTACCTTTTGCATTATTGTAAACATAACGTTGATTCTCCGCCCGCAGCTCCTGCTTTTATTAGCAGATCGATGACGAATCCGGCCTGCTCCAAAAGTTGCGTTGCCCCACGAGCTGGATGCCAAAGGGGGCACACATTGATTGGAGGAAGCCGGATTCGTCATCATACTGCTAACGAAAGCAGGAGCTGCGGGCGTAGGATCTGCGTTATGTTTACCACAACGCAAAGCCAAGTATTTAAAAAAAATAAGCATCTTTGTAAACTTTGATGAATTAACATGCCCCGGTTTTTAAGAGTATTATTTGATACTAGACTTTAATTCATTAAAGTTTACATTCACTTTAAGAAGGGTCTTCTGGGAACATGCATATAGTCTTAAACTGGTATAAGGGGTTTCTGTTGCTATGCATGCAGTCTAAGGTATGCTTCAGCATATACCTGGCAAACAGCTGGCTTAGAGAGGTTGCTGCTGAGCACACGGATGTGAACTGTTTGTGCATGCAGATAGTATAAAAGAGTTGCTGGGGACAATCAACTGATCTGAAGTCTGTTTGCACATGCTTATGGCATAAAGGGGTTGCTAGGTTTATGCACCTTGTCTGTGATTTGCTACATGGTCATAAAGCTAGCATAAAAACATGGCTGTGGTATGCACCTTCTAGGGGACTGTGTGTGTGTATGTATGTATATGTATATATATATATATATATATATATATATATATATATATATATATATATATATGTATATATACTGTATATATATATATATATATATATATATATAATTTTTTTTTTTTTTTTTTTTTCTTGAGCAGGTGATTATTTCTAAGCTTGAGACCATAAGTTAGGTAATACACAATGTATCAGAAACAACTTCAGTACACTGAAATAATTAGTATTGTTTATATAATGATAAGAGTAAGAATCCAGTAGACCTCAGTTTAATGCAAAATATACTTAATAAAATGAAGTCAGTCATATGAAAACAAAAGTCTAATTGAAATAAAGAGGTGTCCTGCTATAGGACTTATTGAGCTTAGGTACCCTTCTTACAGCACTATCTGAGACATGCATGCTTTGTGAGGTGTTATGATATTTTTGAATATTTATTAAATAAATTGAATGTTCTTAAAGTGATGGTAAATCCAAGCATTTAACAAACACTAGGATTTACCATTACTGAAAATCAAGGGGAGTTTCATTCATCAACCGTGTAACAAAGGGTGCTAAACCTACCCTTTCTGTGCTGTTGCACAGTGCTAAATTCAGCAGCTCCGGCCGCCCACGGCACAAGAATCTCCTTCAATGTAGTGAAGTTTACCAATAGGGGTCCCTGTCAACTGACAGGTTTCTGAATTCACGCACCACTACTGGTTAAGAGGTGCAAGTGGAACCTCATTGGTATAAGATCGTTGTGCCATGGGCGGCCAGAGCGGCTGAATTTAGCGATGTGCAACGGCACAGAAAGGGTGAGTTTAGCACCCTTTGTTACAAGGTTAATGAATGAAACTCTCCTGGATTTTTAGTGATGGTAAATCCTAGCGTTTGTTTAACGCTTGCATTTACCATCACTTTAAATGTGTCTTGAACCCTGTATGATGTTAATAAGAATCTGGTATCTTATCCACTGAGCCAAAAGATATATATTCTGTATCTTTTTCCATTGTCTTATGAACTTTATTAATTACCATATCAGCTATTATAGGCCCAAGTGAAATATGTTCATAGAATATATGTTTAAACAATGAAATACATTTACAACCACATACTGTGTGTTCTAAGTATGTTCACAAAATAACTTTCATGGAAATAAGTTTGTGCAAACCATCCCCATAAAAATCATCTAAACAGTTAATTTAAAGATGTTAATTGTAACATTTCTACATCCTTTTTTAAACCACAAAAATTCCAATAGAAACATATTTGCAACAAGTTTCTGTTTGGAAAAATGCTTCTAAAAGTTATAACAGAGTGAGAACTTTAAAGTGATTCTGAACCCAATTTTTTTCTTTAATGATTCAGATAGAGCAGGCAAGCCGCAATTTTAAAGTGAATGTCAATTTTTATGCTAAAGTGCCCGGTTTTTAAAAATTTGATTAAAAACAGGAGCACTTTAATTCAACAAAATTTACATTTCACTCCTGTTGTGAAAAAAAACTTGCCTTTTAAACTTGACAGCCGCTCCAGCTTCCTCCACCCGTCGCAAAGCCTCTTCCTGGGTCTAAAATGAGGAATCCGGCTTCATCTAATCATGGCGTTGAATCAGACACTGATTCCCCCGGAGGGGGGAAGCCGTGATTGGAGGATGACCTATCCATCATTTCTGACGTCAGAAATGGCTTGCAACAACTGGATGAAGCTGGAGCTGCTGTCAAGATTAAAAGGTACATTTTTTTTCACAACAGGAGTGAAATGTAAATTTTGATGAATTAAAGTTCCCCTGTTTTTAATCAAATTTAAAAAAAAAACAGGCACTTTAGCATCAAAATTTACTTCAAAATTGACTTCACTTTAAGCAACTTTGTAATTACTCCTATTATCATTTTTTCTTCGTTCTCTTGGTATCTTTATTTGAAAAAGCAGGAATGTAAACTAAGGAGTTAGCCCATTTTTGGTTCAGCACCCTGGATAGTGCTTGCTGATTGGTGGCTATATTTAGTATATTTCAGTATCCCTTTAAATGGGAACAGCAGTTATGGCCATAAGTCACTCGTGTTGTGTGATCATCAGCATGCACTTACACTTACAGCCCGGGATATGATAAATCTACCCCTAAGTCTTCAATCACGCTTACCTGACGAGCGCAAATTTTGTTTGCACTCGAGCGCACTCATTTAGTTTTAACTTGTAATATGCGCGCAAGTTAGCGTGATCACAATATTGCTTAGTTCGACCGGCACTAACTTTATTGTGCCAATTGTAATCTAGCCCATAATATTTTATCAAGTGAGCTTTCCACAAAGTACATGAATACCACAGATGTGTCACTCTTTCTGCAACCTGGAGCCTAAAAATTAAAACTGAAACAAATAAAGTGGCAAATTACTTGTTGAAACTGCATTTTGAAAAACTCTTTTATGCTAAACTCTGAGGCCTAATTTCCAGTTTTATAGTTTGCTGTTGTAAATTGTGTAAACTCGTGTTAACAAGTATCACCATTAAAATCTATAGAGATGTTTTATATTACCCCTTGTTTACGCATTTTACAACAGCAATGAAATCTATGCCTGTGTCTCGGCTTTTGTCTACTAATACTGGTATTTTATTTAAATAGTAATTAACAGGTGGCTGCTCACATTTTTTACCCTATCCCACTAAAAGATTCTCAAAAGATGGTAAAGCTGCTGGTAACCCTCTGACGGGTATTAAATCAGCATTACGCCTATTACACAAATGGTCCTGAAATGGACAGGAAACCTCAACATTTTCTTTTGTGATTTGGACAGAACATACATTCTTAATAAACTTTCTAATTTACTTCTATTATCAAATTTGCTTCATTCTTTTGTTATCCTTTGCTAATGGCAGCTAGCCGAAAACATCTAGTTAGCCAACCGCAAGAGGCAAATGTGTGCAGACACCCATCAACAGCTAACTCCCACTAGTGTAGGATGTGTGCATATTATTTTTCAACAAGCGATACCAAGACAACAAAGCACATTTAAAAATAGAAGTCAATTTAAAAGTGTCTAAAAATGACAGGCTCTATCTGAATCATGCAAGTTTACGTTTAACTTTCCATTCCCTATAAGCAGCTACTAAGTCAGTTTATTAAGAAATCCATCTGTTTTTCTATCCATTGAATGACCCATATATGCATATTCAGTTGATGGTTTTCTTCCCTTTGGTAATGACAGCCACTAACAAATTTGCCTGAATTTGCTGTACAATTTATATTTTATAGAACGCCCTGAACTTCTTTAACTGACATATTACAGATAAATAACTACATTTATCTCACTGTAATACAAAGGAATATTAATTATTATGTTTTAACAACAAATGCAGATGTTTCACTTTTTTCTGCAATATGGAACCCCAAATGTAAAACTGAAACAAGTGTACCGCAGGGCTGAAGAAGAGCAGCGATGCCTAACATGTACTGTAATAAGTAAGGTTAAAGGGAGAGTAAACTCCAAAATTGTTATTGTATAAAAAGATAGATAATCCCTTTATTACCCATTCCCGAGTTTTGCACAGCCAACACGGTTATATTAATATAGTTTTAAACTCTGTGATTACCTTTTATCTAAGCCTCTTTTGACAGCCCCCTGATCACATGACTATTTATTTATTATCTATTGACTTGCATTTTAGCCAATAAGTGCAGAGTCAGCCACAACTCCACAGGAGAGAGCACAATGTTATCTATATGGCACACATGAATTAGCAGTCTCTTGTTGAGAAAAGCTAATAAACAAATCATATGATAAGAGGCTGTCTGTAGTGGCTTAGAAGCAGGCAGAAATTTAGAGGTTTAAAGGTTATAAAGTTTAATATATCAATGTTGGTTGTGCAAAACTGGAGAATGGGTGGTAAAGGCGTTGTCTATCTTTTTAAACAATAACAATTTTGGTGTTGACTGTCCCTTTAAGGATCTAGTGTATGTCAGCCATGAAATACTTAGGTACTACTGTACGACTTGAAAATAATGTTATTTTTAGGCCAGTAACGTTGAGCTGTTGCCCCTTTGTATGTTACTTGCCACCTCATTTCCTGTTCTATGTAGCCATCTGGAGGGCACTGGAGAGGAACAGGCATTCCCTGCGCCCCCTCCGAGCAGCTCTGTAAATGTGTTTTGGATTTGAAGGCTTTTCCCGGCTAAGCTGAGCCATCTGTCCGAGCCCTGCCTTGGTCTCCCAGCAATGTGAACATGTGCGGCTCATTTATTGTGTGAACCAGCCCGTGCTTCTTTTAAATCAACACACACATTATGCCAGCCAGGACCTGCCATGATTTTATTAGACATGCTTAACCCTTTAAACATTGCTTAACATGATCTCGATGCCTCCTCCATTTGCCCTATATCCCCTATTATACAGCTTCTCCCTGTAGCTCTCAAAATAATTCTTCATTGCTTTTTGTGACCGGTGAATACAACACTTATTTCTTCATATAACATCTAGGTATCACTCCCTTTGCTGTGCCATATATCCCACTCTCTATAATACACCTCCTTATGCTATACCATAAACCATTTCCAAATACCACTTCTTATTGCCATATTATTTACAACATTTTCTGCTACTCTAGCAAATTTTTATAACTTTTCCAATTGCTTCATAAAAAACATCCCTTTAAATATATATACATATAGGATTGAACCATTAAATGGATCTGTCCTAAACTAATGTTGCTAAACATAACTTCTTACAATAACTTAACTATATGCTTAATGCTCCTTATTTTTTCTCCATTTAATTCTTTTACACTAACTTGTTCTGCTTCTGTCAAGCAACTTCATATAACTACATATTGTTTGTTTAATCTATTTATTTAAAGGATCAATAAATATAGTAGAATTGCATAATTAACAAGTGCATAATTAAAAGACAATGCAATAACATTGACACTGAATTTTACAAAAGCAGTAGATTTATTTTCTGGCAAATTTATTTTTGGCTCCCATCAGCCAATCACAGACTAGTATACATATACCCTGTCATTGACATGCAGTGAAGTCAGAGGCTGGTGAGGCACTGGCTATTATATGCCCGAGAAGCCCATATATGAACCCAATAGAGGTAGCTTAAATTTACGATTAAATTAGCAGGTTACACAATGACAATTAGATTTCTTTACAACACATGCATACAGGTAAGAAACCAATTAAATTCTTGTTATATAGGCAATTACAGTTCCACAATTTATACTCATTCAAAACAAATGGAAAAAAATAGAGTGCATGGTCTTACCTTCCCAGATGCTCTACATTGGTGCACAGATATTGACACATAACTAAACATTTTCTATTACAATCTCAAGGTGTTGTATGTCCCTTTAAGTGGAGCCCTTACTATAAAAATATGACTGCAAGGACCTCTGCTGCAACCTTAGTTTATAGTCATGTTTGGTGTAACCACAAAGCCAAAGAATTCTTAGTCAATTGTGCTAAAACCAATCCACATAAAGTGTCATATACATATCTCACACAGAGTCAATTTCATTAGCTTATTTTATCCTCACTTCAGGCTAAGTTTATGACTTGTGAGGTTAAGTCTGGGCATTATTTTGGGGTAGCTCTGTATTAATTCCCAGAGACTGAGTTAAAGTATTAGCCCTTTAATAATGCCCAAAGATGATATTAAGAGAATAAGAGGTTGTCTTGCATTGATGCCAGGGTTTGGTAGCAAGGGGATGGCATTGCATGCATTGGTACACACGTATGGAAGCCAAATAATTATCACCTTAAAGGAACATTAAACACTAAATAAATGCTAGCTATGGATCTCTTTGATATACGGCTAAGACCCAAGTGGCAAATCAAATGCCTTGGGATTACCAAAAAAAAATATTTAAAAACTTAAAAACTTTTTTTTAAATTTTTATTAAAATTATTTAAAAAGTTTAATTACACACACAGGACAGGTGAGGCTCTGCCTCACCTGCCTCCTATGACTGCACATTGCTTGTGCACATGCTCAGTAGAAGCTGGTGCCTCAACAAGTCTGGATATAAAAAAGATTGTGAAAATTTTGAAAATGGAAGTAAATTGGAAAGATTCTTAAAAATGTGTGCTCTTTCTGAATCATGAGAGTTTAATTTTGACTTGATTGTCCCTTTAAGATGTTCCATTGGTCTATATAGCACCACAGCCTATACATCCTCCTAATGATTCAAATAATCTCTCTTTACAACCTCCCCAACTGCTCAGTCTTTCCCCACACTCTGTTAGCTTCTGCCACTGCTTCATGTAATACTCAATAAGTATTTATATCACTACATACATCATATTCCTGCTCCTGTTATAGTTCCATATAATCCTCTATATAATCCTTCATTCTTATTCATGGACATTCAAATAGGTTTTCGAGACAAGGAAACAACAAAATGCCCCAAATAAAATAATATTAGTGGCAAATTGAGTTGCTTGTGGTAAAACATGTTTCATTGGCATCAAAAGAGTGACTCAGACGAGTGATTCCTGCTTCCCCCCAGCCTTCTCAGGACATCCATGCTCTTATGTTCATACACCCCCATATAACCTCACCTATTCCTCCATATCATGGAGAGAAATTCTGCAAAATATTTCGGGGATTTGTTTGAGCATTATATTGTTCTCCTTCACATCCAGATGCTGCATAACTAGATATATAGGTCTTAAACTAAAATTTGCCTCTAAAATTGTTTGAGGCACCTTGCAGTACTGACAAGACTTCTTATATACTCTCACCCGACCAGGGAGCTTTAGATCACTGGGCCCCATAACTCCTATATTATGTCATATAAAGGTTTCTTATAAAATTACACCTTTCCAAATATTTCTTAATTTTGTACTACATACCCCTTTCCAGCAACTCCTATTGTTTCCTATAAACGTCATGTAAAACTCACCTATAATCCACTGATCTAGAGTGACTGTGCAAACAAGAACCATCTTGTGGAAATTAATCCTTAAAATGGTTCCAAATACTTGTTCATTTACAATAGTCCACTGTTTAATTTCCCCCCATATTTCCCACAGGCTTTCAAAGACAGATACATAAGGGGGACTTTTGGGCAGTGTCCCACCAGTAGTTGGTGGATGGTGCTGCCATAGGAGGGACTTCTGTGGGTGTGCCATGGGTGGTGTTTGGATGTGTCATGGATGGAGTCTATACAGTCCCTGGAAACATTTGCCCTTACTAAATGGAGGAAAATCAAGCAGACCTTCCACCCATGACAATTTCATAAGATCTGGGACAGTTGGCAGATATATTATTTGGGGCTTTCTGTAGTCTAAGAGCTACTTCCATTGGACACAATAACGTCCCAAAATGGATTGACAGCAGCTGCAAAAAAATAAAAAAATAATATTTGAATAAAAGAAGCATAATGGTCAGAACAATAGGAGGGTTTAATTATAATATTGAACTTTGCACACATAATGTTGGTGTGCTCATGTAAGGGGAAGTAGTGGTGAATGATGGGCCAGGGTTAGTTGGTTTGACATTTGTAGGCCTGTGGTTGTCACTTACACCAGTAATGCAAGTGGGACTGAGGAGCTTAGAGCTAATTACAGTGTAGTAGTTAGTTATTTGAGGTAAGATGAGGTAACAGATAGGGTAACTGTGGTGTGGGAAAGTCAGGTTATAGGTTTATTACATAGAAGCCTTGAAGGGGGGTTGCTTTGTTAAAAGTAGCAGCTGTTTGTTAGGCTTTCACTTCAGTTTGGAGCTGGTGAAAATGCCAGTAGGGTAATGACAGCTTTATTACATGGCTCAATAAGTTAAAATGCGTGCAAACAATCTTTTACACATCCTATAAATAGAATGGGAGTCTCTATTTATAGGGTATTGTCCCTAAACCTTCGTGGCTTTCTAAATTATGAACATCAGTCACAAATGCTAAAGACAGGGGTGACATTAGTCTGAAGGTTAATGCCATATCAACTGCATGTCCATTGTAATCTAGACTATACTATTGCTCCATATAATATGTCTATAAATCAACTGCAACATTTGAACTCTGTCTACATAATTTCTGCTTATATCACCTACTTTTGATCTCTTCCTATAATTTATTCTATGAAAGTGAGATCCTTTTCTTGTATATCATTTTTTAACATATGTGGAGTGTTGCATATTTTTGTTTTGTTCTTTAAAAACTTTAATAAATGTTTCCTTCTATTGCTGCAGATATCCTTTCCCCCATATAAATCCTTGCTGTACCTCTTGCTATTGGTCTACAAAATTAATACCATAGACTCCTCATTTTGCTCAAAATATCCCAAGGTATAATTTGCCACATTGTTTCATATAATCTTTCCCTATAACTTGCTCAATATAAATCCTTCATATGAATTTTCCTACTGCTCCATATAACCTCTCCTTATAACTCATACACTTGAATAATCTCTGAGCACTGTGCTGCAGCAATGAAATTGGTATCAGATGCAGGTTGTCACACTGTGGTGTATAATATGACCTTGTGAATATTCTGTTCCATTGTTATTATAAACTCTGAAAATTTAGACCTTGGCATTGCTTCCAGGCTGGTGGGTACTTGCTATAAATAGTCAGTGCGGAATTATGAATCTCTTTGCAGAGAACAGCTTTTCCATATCTTTTAATTTGTTCCACTTCAAAAAATATTTTTAAAAAAAATCAGTCTCCCTTGACTGTACCATATGTAGTTGACACTGTGATAGATATATACACAGAGCCTCTCACTGATAAATGTAAGATGGAATCCCTTCTGTAATAAATATTGGATTCTTGCAAATCTTCTTGGAATCTGATCCTCAGATAAAATACAGGAACTCGTTCAACATCGGATTGCATTCCCAAAAACATTTTATGAAATATTCTGTAGAAGAAAACATGGATATTACATATTTTCTATTTTTTTTTTAAATATATATATATGATCCTAAAGTCTTTTGTGTGTTATACTTTGTAAGAAATGGCATGAACAGATTTTTATTAAGTAGACCTTAAAATATTCTTACCCATTATATTTATCACCCTCATTGAATGACAGTAATATGATTTGCCCCTAGTAAATGATTAGTTAATGTAATCAACAATATCAGAAATAAATATCATTGTATGATATATGGAAGAATTGATTGCTACTTTAAAAAAGAAAAAAAGACCAAGCCACAAATACTTTTGTGTTCCCTACTCACATGTTATGATTAACCCTTTGCTACCAGGAATTTCAGAAAAAAACGTGCTCAAGTACCGGTGAGTTTTTTGTTTTTTTTTAAGCAATTTTGCTTTCATTCCTTTTAAACAGAAATGGAGCCTTTGGTTTCTTGATTTACCTATGAAAATATACTATACGTATTTTAAACTTCTTTGGTTTGTTTAATATTTAATGGTTTATTTTTATTTTCTTTAGTGTATGGTTCCTTCCTTACCTCCCACATCCCCTCTTTAAGTGATCTTTTATATGTATAACATTTTATCTTTTCCCTCACTCTCCCTTCCAAACCCTGTTTGCTGTATAGTAGGAAATCCCAGCACTCCTTTCCCCCTCCTCAGCTAGGCCGCCCACCTGCCTCCCTCCTTCCCTTCCACACCTCCCACCAGCACAAACGGAGGACCGTTACAGAGAGTGTGACACAGACACTCTCTATAACGATCGCCGATCTGCCTTCATATAAAAAAGGAGCACAGTTCACCCTTACTATATTAAGGCAAATGCCTTCTGCCCCCAGTTACATTCTCTGCTGTCTAAGCTGAA